>NC_069500.1:511821914-512121914 GCF_027579735.1 Bombina bombina
TCTTCAAATCTTGGTGGCATGACATATGGGTCCTCAACAGAGGCAATCCAACCCACCTCATGCCTGGGAGCATACTGTTGAGGGATTCTCTGGCCTGGTGGTTGTGGTGGAGCCATCCTCTGGCCTGCTGGTTGTGCTGGAGCCATCCTCTGGCCTGGTGGTTGCGGTGGATGCATGGCCGTTTGCACCCTGGTGACAGGAGGTTCTATGGAGGAGTAAAATGATGAGAGGTATTAGTACAATCATATATATATATCCATGTGGGCATACAATGTACATTGATACATGCTAGGGCCTATACTCATTCTCATGTCAAACTATATAACATGCATGTGCACATTGTGATTTGTGATATGAGGGATTTTAATATGCAAAGTATACATGTATGTGTTTCATACAATAGTTATGTGTACATGTTATTGATGGAGAAAATGTGTTCTTTAAGTGACACTATGGTCACACAATTTCCTTTAGCCTGATGTAGGCACATAACGTGCTTTCTTGAGCTAAAAGTATATAGTGTCCATTTACTGAAAACTCTACATGTGGCTTGTGGCCTGTGTTACTCCGAGACATGTTAGTATTTCACTATTCCACCTCATATCATGAATTTCAATGTGTTAAGTAGCATTAAATGGACATTAAACCCATTTTTATTCTTTCATGATTCAGCTAGAGCATGCAATTTTAAACAACTTTGTAATTTACTTCCATTACCTAATTTGCTTCATTCTCTTGATATTCTTAGCTGAAAAGCATATCTAGATAGGCTCAGAAGCTGCTGATTGGTGGCTGCACATCAATGCCTCATGTGATTGGCTCACCCATGTGCATTGATATTTAATAAACAAAGAATAACAAAATAATGAAGCAAATTACATAATAGAAGTAAATTGGGATGTTGTTTAAAACTGTATTCTCTATCTGAATAATGAAATAAAAAGCTTTGGTTTAATGTCCCTTTAATGTGAAATATAATTGTAGATGTTTTTGTTAGTAGGCCAAATACCATGCTCCTCATTGTGTACATGAATGTGTGACATTAAAGGATGTTATATCTCAAATACCATATAATACTGGTGTGTGGGATGTTACTCACCAGCATGCTGTGCTGATGTTGCAGTCCCTGAGTCACGAGCCCCTGGAAGTCCACGGACTGCTGTGACACTCAGGGACCTGCTAATGAGCTCCTGCCACTCATTATATTCCGCCTCCTGGTGAGGACCACCGCCTGTTCCCCTCTGCTGCATGGCTTCTTGGCCCATTTTCTCCTTGACCCGCCTTTTGCAGTCATTCCACCTTTTCTTGAGCCCATCCACATTCCTCCTCTGCTGGGCCATGCCGTTGACTGCCTCCTCGACCCTCAGCCATGCATCTTTACGCCTTCAGGCAACTCCTTTGCCCTTCTCTTGGCCAAAGAGGGCGGTGTGGTTCTCCAGGACGGCCTGGACTAGCGCAAGGTTTTCTGCAAAAGAGAAGTTGGGGCACCTCATGCGCTCCTCGTCCTGGGCTGCCTGGCTCCCTCCCTGGGATGTCCCTGGTGTGGGTTCCACCCTATCCTCTCCCTCCTCCCCCCTTCTATCCCCATGTGCACCCTCTGTCCCTTTTCTGAGTGTGCCTGACCTTGGGGCAACCCCACTCCCATCCTCCCTTCTAACTCTCCCCCCTCCACTCACTCCCTGACAGGGACCCTGCTGCTCCTCCTGTCCATAATTCTCTCCCTGCAACTCCCCTTCCCTCCTCCCCCCCGCCCTAGCTCTCCCTGTCATCCTCAAACTACACACACTCACACACTCACACTCACTCCCACTTCAATCACAAACAATCACAACCAAACACTCAGCCTATCACACTGTAAAAGATAAATAAAATGTGTGAGGTGTTAGAAAAAAAAAGTGTTGTGTATTTTGTATATGTGTGTATGCAAAATGTGTGCAATATGTAAAAAAAAGTGTAAGTAAATGTACAGGCTTACCAATCCAACAATCCGACCTAACTAACTTAATGAAATGCTCCTCTCTCACTACTCTTACCACTAATCTCTACTCACTGTAGTGTGCTGTAGCTCCAAGAACCAACTAAACACACTAAAGAAAATGGCCGCTGTGCATGGGTTTATGTATGAATTTTGAATGGCGTAATTACGTGGCGCATCTTTTAGAATTGGCTGTTGTTTTTTTTTTACGATTCGTAGCCTAATTTGCATAAAACTACACTTTATTGAGACTTTACGTGAACAAAATACTGGCGTAAGTACTTGCGACGACTAAAATGTGTATTTGCGCACATTTTAGTTGATCGCAGGTTTTTCCTTCTTACGCCAGTTTAGCATCTGACGGCGCAGTATATTGGATAGGTCGAGTTGCGAGGTGAAATTACGGGCAGCGCGGGTTCCCTCGCTTGCGCCGAAAACTACGCCGTATATCGGATCGCGCCCATGGAGTCAGTCACTCTGATAAAAAAGACTGATTTATAATTTGATTTTAATATAAATTCCCACACGTTGTTGTTTTATTTCTAAGTTTTGTAAATGATTGATTTTTGGGGGGTGACTTGTTTGGAAGACGTTTGTTGGAGTTAAATAAAGATTTATTGAAGGACGATGGTAAATTTGTATAAGTGAAGAGCTTGAGGTACGTGTCCCAAATAAAAGGGTTTAGAATGTAAAATGGGAAGGAAGAAAAGACATTGGTTGGCTAAGGATATACAAAAGAAAAAGATTGAATTAAAGAGACAATAAACCTTTTAAAGCTGTCATTTAAAATGCTTAAAGGGACATGAAACCCAACATTTTTCTTTGATGATTCAGATAGAGAATACCATTTTAAACAACTTTTCAATTGACTTCTATTATCTAATTTGCTTCATTCTCTTGGTATGATGTGAATGGCCATGCATAAGTGTTTGTTTATGTGAATGGTTCAGTAAGTGTGTCTTTGGGTGAGTTATAAAAAATGCCCTAATGTTGTTTCCAGGTAGATAATATTAGAGTGCTAATGAAATTAAAGAAACATAAAAAACTAAATTTAAACTGTTATGGTTCAGACAGAACATCTACATTAATATTAAACAACTTTCCAATTTACTTAAATAATCAAATTTGCGTCATTCGCTTGGTATCCTTTGTTGAAGGAGCAGCAATGTACTACTGGGAGCTAGCTGGACACATCAGCCAAGCTGATGACAAAAGGCATATATGTGCAGCCATCAATCACCAGCTAGCTCCCAGTAGTGCATTGCTTCTCCTGAGCTTGCCTAGGTATGCCTTTTCAGCAAGAGATACAAAAGGAAATAAAGCAAATTAGATAATAGAAGAAAACTGGACAGTTGTTTAAAATCCCATAATTTTCCTAAATCATAAAAAAAAATATTTTACTATTCATTTAATTTGCAAGTTCACTGCAGTTTTGTGGTTATTAGTGAATTGTGCAAATGGTTTTCTGATCATTTTAGGAACTTTCAGGTGTTTATGGAGATATGGTGAATGAGTGTTTTCACATGATCCCATCTAAGTTTTTTATATTTTTCTTTAAAGGGACATTCAACACCCGAAAGGACTTTATCCCATACCTTCGATCAGCCAAAGACAATGCGCCTGCACCGCATCCCACTAACGTTATACTAGTAATCATCCAAATCACATACATTTTTCTAATAGAGATATGGCAGCCAAGCTCCTCCCCCTTCTCCTTCGTCCCCTTCTTTACTAAATGCCATGCTCGTTCATGTATGAACCGTTGACGCATGTGCATTTTAAGGTTCTGTCAATTTTCAAGCCAAAATCAGAAGTGCAAGCGTGAACGCGAGTTAAGAATCCAGCCGAGGATTTGATTCTGATTGGCTGATTCAATTAAACTGAAACCTACTACGTCACAGTGGGGGAGTTTGGCTGCCATATCTCTATTAGAAAAATGTATGTGCTTTGGCCGATTACTCGTATACCGCTAGAGGTGTTGAAAATGGGATGCGGTGCGGGCGCATTGTCTTGGCGGATCGAATGTATGGTATAAAGTTCTTTCGGGTGTTGACTGTCCCTTTAAATTGTAAGGAAGTTGAAAATGATTTCATTGAAAGAGTAAATAATGAATATTGATGTCAATAACATATATAGCATAAAGTAAGTAGCGCTCAACCAGGGAATGAACAATAGCGCAATAGCTATTTATAGCTTGTTATATCCCATAAGCAGCATCTTTTTGCCCAGCATGTGCCTTTCACAGAGAACTTTCCTTTAGTACATCAGTCTGATCCTAACTAAACACTACAGTCCAGCCCAGAAATACCAGGCAATCTCTCTCTGAACAAGAGACTTGGCAAACCCCAGACATACGTTTCAGCCTAGTGTGGGCCTCGTCTGAGAGGTGCAGCCATATCCCTCTAGGCACATTGGGCAACTGGTCCACATCTGGTTTCTCACCATAACCTTTAGGCAGTGACGTGCACTCATAAGAGGCAGGTGAGGCAGTGCCTCCCCTGGCCAATCTATGTATTACACCCTTTTTGTACAAATTAAAAAAAAAAAAAAATCCTTTTTTTTTTTTCAATATATATATTTTTAATAAACAGGTGACCCCCCCTACCCCTCCACCAAATTTATTTAATTTGTTATGTGCATTGTGCAAAAAAAACTTTATAATACATGTATTAAATACAATACATACATTCATATTGCGCAATAATAAACTGGAGGCTAGCTATCCTTATATTGCGCAATATGAAATGTATTGGGAACTATGGGCCGCTGAGAGACTGCTGCTGCCATCAAGAGGATAATCAGTGCTAATGCAGCAGTGCTCTCAATGCGGCCCATGCTCCCACACCGGAGGCTCGCCTCGGGAGCAAGTTGGCCGTCTCAGCCAATCAGATCTCAGTATTGCCCACAACTGTGTCTGAGTCTCTGGGCGGGCTGCCGGAATTGAGGCGCGTGTCGTCAGCGTCTGTCACGTGCCCGGCGTCATCTCAGCCTCAGACTACTAGTGAGACGGAGAGTCGGACATCGAGCAGCAGCACTGAGTATTCTTTTACTAACACTAGCTACGTAGTAAAAAATCTACAGTCTTAGACGACGACGGATTATTTGATCATCTCTTAGGTAGGTAGTAGGTACTAGTGGAAATATGTTTAAAACATTTATTAATTTTGCATGAAGATCTTTTGCAACTCAGAGATTAATTTATGATTCACATTCAGCAAAAATATATAACCTCCACGTCCCTTTAACAATTCTTTTGCATCTATATTTTTATTTAGCTCTACCTTTTTTTACTCAGTATTTTTTAACATTAAACTTCATAATGTATGAGGTGTATTGCCATAAAATATACTAAATGTGGGGTGTGTTATTGAAACTATAATTACCCAATTACCTGTAAAATAAATCCTAACCTAAGTTACAAATACACCTACACTATCAATAAATTAAATAAACTACAAACATCTATCTAAAAATACAATTAAATTAACTAAACTAAATTACAAAAAAAAACAAACACTAAATTACAAAAAATAAAAAAAGATTACAAGATTTTTAAGCTAATTACACCTATTCTAAGACCCCTAATAAAATAATAAACCCCCAAAATAAAAAAAATTCCCTGCCCTATTCTAAATTAAAAAAATTTAAAAGCTCTTTACCTTACCAGCCCTTAAAAGGGCCTTTTGTGGGGCATGCCCCAAAGAATTCAGCTCTTTTGCATACAAATACAATACCCCCCCCATTACAACCCACCACCCACATACCCCTATTCTAAAACCACCCAAACCCCCCTTAAAAAAGCCTAACACTACCCCTCTGAAGATCTCCCTACCTTGTCTTCACCACACCGGGCCGAACTCCTGATCCGATCCGGGCGATGTCTTCCTCCAAGCGGCAAAGAAGAATTCTTCCTCCGGCGATGTCTTCCTCCAAGCGGCAAAGAAGAATTCTTCCTCCGGCGACGTCTTCCTCCAAGCGGCAGCAAAGTCTTCATTCTTCCGGCGGCATCTTCAATCTTCTTTCTTCGTTCCGCCGCCAGGGAGCATCCATCCCGGCCGACTACTGAACTACGAATGAGGTACCTTTAAATGACGTCATCCAAGATGGCGTCCGCCGAATTCCGATTGGCTGATAGGATTCTATCAGCCAATCGGAATTAAGTTAAAAAAATCTGTTCCGATCAGCCAATAGAATGCGAGCTCAATCTGATTGGCTGATTGGATCAGCCAATCGGATTGAACTTGAATCTGATTGGCTGATTCAATCAGCCAATCAGATTTTTTTAACTTAATTCCGATTGGCTGATAGAATCCTATCAGCCAATCAGAATTCGGCGGACGCCATCTTGGATGACGTCATATAAAGGTACCTCATTCGTAGTTCAGTAGTCGGCCGGGATGGATGCTCCGCGGCGGCGGAGCGAAGAAAGAAGATTGAAGATGCCGCCGGAAGAATGAAGACTTTGCTGCCGCTTGGAGGAAGACGTCGCCGGAGGAAGAATTCTTCTTTGCCGCTTGGAGGAAGACTTCGCCCGGATCGGATCAGGAGTTCGGCCCGGTGTGGTGAAGACAAGGTAGGGAGATCTTCAGGGGGGTAGTGTTAGGCTTTTTTAAGGGGGGTTTGGGTGGTTTTAGAATAGGGGTATGTGGGTGGTGGGTTGTAATGGGGGGGGTATTGTATTTGTATGCAAAAGAGCTGAATTCTTTGGGGCATGCCCCACAAAAGGCCCTTTTAAGGGTTGGTAAGGTAAAGAGCTTTTACATTTTTTTAATTTAGAATAGGGCAGGGAATTTTTTTTATTTTGGGGGTTTATTATTTTATTAGGGGGCTTAGAATAGGTGTAATTAGCTTAAAAATCTTGTAATCTTTTTTTATTTTTTGTAATTTAGTGTTTGTTTTTTTTTGTAATTTAGTTTAGTTAATTTAATTGTATTTTTAGATAGATGTTTGTAGTTTATTAAATTTATTGATAGTATAGGTGTATTTGTAACTTAGGTTAGGATTTATTTTACAGGTAATTGGGTAATTATTTTAACTAGGTAGATATTAAATAGTTAATAACTATTTAATAGCTATTATACCTAGTTAAAATAATTAACAATTTACCTGTAAAATAAATATTAACCCTAACATAGCTACAATGTAATTATTAATTATATTGTAGCTATCTTAGGGTTTATTTTATAGGTAAGTATTTAGATTTAAATAGGAACATTTTAGTTTATAAATGAATTAGATTAATTTAATATAAATTTAGTTAGGGGTGTTAGGGTTAGATAGAGTTAATATAGTTAATATAAATACTATAGTAACTATATTAACTATATTAACCCTAATATAATTAGGGTTAATATAGTTAATATATATAATGTAATACCTATATTAACTATAATATACTTAGGGTTAATATAGATAATATAGCTGGTGGCGGGGTAGGTAGATTAAATAAGGGGTTAATCATTTTAATAGAGATGGCGGCGGTGTAAGTGGCTTACATTAGGGGTTAATAATATTAATATAGCTGGCGGCGGTATAGGGGGATTAGATTAGGGGTTAATAATTTTTATATAGGTGGCGGCGGTGTAAGGGGTCAGATTAGGGGATAGATAAGGTAGATGACAGCGGTGTAAGGGGTTCTAATTAGGGGATAGATAAGGTAGATGGCGGCGGTTTTAGGGGCTCACAGTAGGGGGTTAGTTTATGTAGATGGCGGCGGGGTCCGGGAGCGGCGGTTTAGGGGTTAATAACTTTATTAGGGATTTCGGGGGGGGGGATCGCGGTTGACAGGTAGATAGACATTGCGCATGCGTTAGGTGTTAGGTTTATTTTAGAAGATCGCGGTTGACAGGGAGATAGACATTGCGCATGCGTTAGGTGTTAGGTTTATTTTAGAAGATCGCGGTTGACAGGGAGATAGACATTGCGCATGCGTTAGGTGTTAGGTTTATTTTAGCAGCCAGTTTAGGGAATTACGGGGCTCCAATAGTCAGCGTAAGGCTTCTTACGGCTGCTTTTTGTGGCGAGGTGAAAATGGAGTAAGTTTTCTCCATTTTCGCCACGTAAGTCCTTATGCTGCATATTGGATACCAAACTGCGCTGGTTTGGTATACCTGCCTATAGCCCAAAAAACTACGGGCGACGCAGAAATATACGCACGTAACTTCTAGGTTACGCCGTATATGTGATACCAAACCAGCGTAAATATTGGCGTTGCCGGCTTTTGCGGGCGACGATTTATATCGGATCGACCCCCATGATGATAACCTGTAATGAATCCTATTTGGATATAATACTAAAATAGGAAAAATATTCCTTTTAGCCAATGTGACTCTCCTAATAATACCTTTATTTAAATGGAATTATTCTTAGAGGTTAAAATAATTGTTGGAGATTAAAACGTTTGTCTAAAAAATAAATTTATTTTCCAAATATACAAAAAAATAAAAAAAGTCAAATCAATACAGTCGTTTCACATCCACTCCCTCTTTCATCATACAATCATTCAAATAACGATTGGGTTAAAACTTAACCAATTTCACATCAAAAATTTTTAGCATAGTAATACAGCAAAAAGTTCTTTCTATGAGAAGCCAACTTGTCTACAGATCCTTTGTTGACAATTTCAATAAAAAAAGGACCGGATGTTTGTAACCCTCAAACTGAAACAAAATTCTTATATTAAGCAGTTGTGGTGTTGTATTATCTATAACAGCTGTCCCAATACAACATAGACTCGTTGCCAATGATTGCGTGTTGTTAGCCCCTCTCTTAATATTCAACTGGCTTATTCAGCTATGGGAACAAAAGTTACTCCTTACAACATGGAGATAATACTCCTAGGGTAAAGTTTATGAGCCTTCTCCAACCTGGGGGCTCTCTTACCTCACCTCACGATCAAAAGTTCTCTGGGGTGTGAGCTCCGTTAGTTTTCCTCCTGTTTGCTGCCGCACCGATGTGCTCCCCTCGTCCGGGTCTTCCATGTTATGCGTGTGATGTCACCGGTTTCTTGATGATACTTGCACAA
This sequence comes from Bombina bombina, assembly GCF_027579735.1. Taxonomy (NCBI): domain Eukaryota; kingdom Metazoa; phylum Chordata; class Amphibia; order Anura; family Bombinatoridae; genus Bombina; species Bombina bombina. Next base: position 511,830,914 of record NC_069500.1, read on the forward strand.
GTATGGGATATCCTATGGTTCCTCAATCCGAATTGTCAAATCCACTCTGCTCTTAAGTACAGGGTACGTAGAGCTAACGGCCCTTCTTCACCAGTTAACCTTTTACTGGCTCGGTGTTCTGTTGCTATTATAAGCTTGCAGGGTCTGTAAAGTAGATCCTTCTTGTCACAAATACACAGTTTCTATGCGTTTCACCCCTCTTAAGGGCTTTCTCAAGACAGGAGGAAAACTAATGGAGCTCACACCCCAGAGAAACTTTTAATCATGAGGTGAGGTAAGAGAGCCCCCAGGTTGGAGAAGGCTCATAAACTTTACCCTAGGAGTATTATCTCCATGTTGTAAGGAGCTACACTACGGAAAAAGGGTAGGGTGGGGGGGGGTTGGAGGGCTCCCTAACTAATGATTGCCGGAGAAGGGGAGGTTGGGGCACCCCTACAATACAGAAATTTTAAAAAATTTAAAATAAAAAAATATTTTAAAAAATAGTTTAAAGGTACTGGCAGACAGCTGCCAGTACCTAGGATAGTGGACACAGTTAGAGGGGGGGTTAGAGAGTTGTTTGGGAGGGATCAGGGAGGTTGGAGGATAAGGGGGATCCTACACTGCAGAAAATATTTAAAAAAATATATAAAACTTAACTCTACATACTGACAGACTTTATGCCAGTACTTAAGATGATGGTGACCAGTGGGGGTCAGGGAGGGAAAAGAGCTGTTTGTGAGGCATCAGGTACTGATCAGGGGGTGGGAAGTGTCAGGTGGGAGGGTAACTCTATACTAAAGCTAGAATTAACCTTACAAACTACCTGACTAACCCCTTCACTGCTGGGAATAACAATCTACCTGATTAACCCCTTCACTGCTGGGAATAATAGACGTGTGGTGCGCAGCCAAAAAGCAATGACAAAGCCATGTATATCTTTTATTTCTGAACAAAGGGGATCCCAGAGAAGCTGTTACAATAATTTGTACCATGATTGCACAAGCGGTATGTAAATAATTTCAGTGAGAACCGAAAGTTTGTGAAAAAGTTAACAATGTTTTGGTAGGGAAATGGTGGCATTAAATATACCAAAATGGGCCTAGATCAATACCTTTGGTTGTCTACTTAAAAAAAACATAATTTACGTAAGAACTTACATGATAAATTAATTTATTTCATAGTGGCAATAGTCCATGAGCTAGTGATGTATGGGATATACATTCCTACCAGGAGGGGGCAGTTTCCCAAACCTCAAAATCTCATGGACTCTTGCCACTATGTAAGAAATAAATTATGTTTTCTTTCATATAAGTGGCAAGAGTCCATGAGCTAGTGACGTATGGGATATAACACCCAAGATGTGGAAAACCACGAGTCACTAGAGAAGGAGGGATAAAATAACAACAGCTAAATCCGATGAGAAATTAAATTCAAAATAATTAAGTTTTCTTAAAACAAAAAATAAAAAAAAACTAAAATCAAAGGCATTAGAAATCAAACTGAGACAACTGCCTGAAGAACCTTTCTACCAAAGTCTGCTTCCGAGGAAGCAAACACATCAAAATGGTAAAATTTATTAAAAGTATGCAAAGAAGACCAAGTTGCTGCTTTGCAAATTTGATCAACTGAAGCTTCATTCTTAAAAGCCCAAGAAGTGGCAACTGATCTAGTAGAATGAGCTGTAATTCTCTGAGGCGGAGGCTGCCCCGCCTCCAAATAAGCTTTGTGAATTAAAAGTTTCAACCAAGATGCCAAAGAAATGGCAGAGGCTTTCTGACCTTTCCTGGAACCAGAAAAAATAACAAATACATAGTAGCCTCAACTTAATATTTCAAAGCTCTTACCACATCCAAAGAATGTAAAGACCTTTCAAGAGTATTCTTAGGATTAGGACACCAGGAAGAAACAACAATTTCCCTATTGATCTTATTAGAATTCACAACCTTAGGCAAAAATTTAAATGAAGTCCGCAAAACAGCTTTATCTTGATGGCAAATCAGATAAGGAGACTCACAAGAGTCACAAGAGAGCAGACAACTCGGAAACTCTTCTAGCAGAAGAGATAGCCAAAAGAAATAACACTTTCCAAGAAAGTAGTTTAATATCCAAATAATGAATAAGCTCAAAAGGAGGAGCCAGCAAAATCTTCAAAACTAAATTGAGACTCAAAGGAGGAGAAATAGATTTAATAACAGGTTTGATGTGAACCAAAGCCTGAACAAAACAGTGAATATCAGGAAGTTTAGCAATCTTTCTATGAAATAAGACAGACAGAGCAGAAATTTGTCCTCTCAAAGTATTTGCAGACAAACCCTTATCCAAACCATCCTGAAGAAACTGTAAAATCCTTGGAATTCTGAAAGAATGCCAAGAATAATTATGAGTGGAACACCTTAAAATATAGGTTTTCCAAACCCGATAATACATTTTCCTTGAAACAGACTTACGTCTAATTACTGAGTCAGAGAAACCTCTATGACTGAGCACTAAGCGTTCAATTTCCATGGCATCAAATTTAGAGATTTGAGATCCTGATGGAAAAACGGCCCTTGAGACAAAATGTCTGGCCTTAAAGAAAGTGGCCAAGGCTGGCATCTGGAGATCCGCATACTAAAACCTTTGAGGCCATGCTGGTGCTATTAGTAACACATGAGATTGTTCCATTATGATCTTGGAGATCACACTTGGAAGAAGAACCAGAGGAGGAAAAAATATAAGCAGATTGATAAAACCAAGGTAGTGCTAAGGCATCCACTATTTCCGCCTGAAACCTGGAAAGGTATCTGGAAAGCTTCTTGTTTAGATGAGAGGCCATCAGATCTATTTCTGGAAGACCCCACATCTGTACAAGATGAAAAAAAACATCTGGTTGGAGAGACCACTCCCCTGGATGTAAAGTCTGATGGCTGGTATAATCTGCTTCCCAATTGTCTACACCTGGGATATGAATCGCAGATATTTGACAAGAGCTGGATTCCGCCCAAGAAAGTATCCGAGATACTTCTTTCATTGCTGAAGGACTGCGAGTCCCTCCTTGATGATTGACATATGCTACTGTTGTGATATTGTCTGTTTGAAAACTAATGTAATGTTCTCTCTTCAATAAAGGCCACGCCTGAAGATCTCTGAAAATAGCACAGAGTTGTAAAATATTGATTGGTAACCTCACCTCTTGAGGTATCCAAACCCTTTGTGCTGTCAGAGATCCCCAGACAGACCCCCTAACCTGTAAGATTTGCATCTGTTGTGATCACAGTCCAGGTAGGACGAACAAATGAGGCTCCTTGAACAATAAGGTGATGGTCTAACCACCAAGTCAGAGAGAGTTGAGTGTTGGGATTTAAGTAAATCAGTTGTGATATCTAAGTATAATCCCTGCACCATTGGTACAACATGCAAAGCTGTAGAGGTCTTATATGAAAACGTGCAAAGGGGATTGCATCCGATGCTGCAGTCATGAGACCTAAAACCTCAATGCACATAACCACTGAAGGGAATGATAGAGACTGAAGGTTTCGACAAGCTAAAACTAAGTCATGAACACTGAATCTATCTGGAAACATAAAAAGGTGACCCTTAGGGGCGGAGCGAATGGCCGACCATGATGGCCGCATTGCACTGAGGATCCGAGTACAGACCGGGTGTCTTAGATGACAGAACTACTAAATTGCAGTAGCAATACTCGCCTACAAGGGGAGAAACCTGTCTAAAGTTTAACTGGAACAGCTATCCTTACCGCTGCATGATGGAATCTACAACGCAGCAAGCTGAGAGGTCTGAGGCCTGCAACGGATCGTGGTGCCCATAAGATCCTTAACCGGGCTAAACAGACATAAGTGTAACTCAGACCGAGTGATCCTTGCCAAAGGATTAGGCTCACACCGGACATTGGGCACTTCTGGTAGAACATCTTGATCCCTGCTAAAGAAAATAGCCGGTAAGGTGCAAACGACGCAGCTACATTTATATAGGCAAAAACCTGCCACTAACCATAATTAAAAAAACCTATACACGAAAACTTATCACAGGGACTGAAGGGGTACTATCAAAGCAAGTAACTACAAAAACGCAAAACACTCGTTCTCAGACACAACATACTTTTAAGAAAGAAGGGAGGAAAAATAAAAAGAAAATGGCGCCTCTTTAACATAAGGAAATCTCCATTACTGAGGGTGCCTGCATGTACTAAGATTCCACATCTGAACACATGTAATCTTAGCCTCTACATCACTATGTGTTCATAATAAAGCACTAATATCTTCCAGTTGCAGGTCATAACTGCATACTGAATAGACATTTATATATTTAACCAATTCAGCAGCAGACATCTAAGTAAATTGTGAACTACATGGGCACACCTTGTGACCTGTTGCAGGAAGAACATCATATAATGTGGATATATTAACGGACGTGAGACTCAGTCAACCTTGATAAAGCTCTGTTATACTCTGCAGCACTTCACTTACAGACTTATCAAAGTGTACCCCCACCCCCTTTCCCTTCACACAGAGTGGTGATGGGTCATAACCCATTTGCCTTGTTCCGAGATCACCCTGTGAGGGCAAAATCCCCCTGGGGGTACACTATATTGCTTTGAGGATAAGTGGTCTCAACAGGTGCAACACACCCATTTATTATTATGTCGCAAAGGAAAAACACAAGGCAGGACAAACTGCAGAAACTGCCACAGCCCAACCAGGGCACAGTCCATGCTTTTTTCAAACAGGTAGACCAAACACCTAAAAATAAAGATGCGGATTCCTCACAGAATTCTATTGAAGAAGATCAAGACACTACTTTAGAGACTTCAAACTGCGAGCTTTCCACAGCGCAAGATCATAATAGCGATGCCCCAATAACATACAAAGCTATGGAAGCCCTGATTGAGCAGGTTAAATCCTGTATCAAGGATGAATGTGCAGATTTAAAGAAGGAGATCAATGACTTGAGTCATAGAGTCGACACTTTGGAGGAACATGAATATGTTGTATCGCAAAAACTAGCGAGCCTCTCATCCGGCCAGACAAAGCAACATCAGCTTATAACTGAATTAGAAGATAAAATAAACGATTTGGAGAATCGCTCCAGAAGAGGTAATCTCCGTTTCCGAGGAATCCCGGAAACAGTCCTAAATAATGAAATCCAGGACTATCTTCAGGCCCTGTTTGCCGACATTCTAGGTAATAACACAGTTGAGAATGCTACAATCCCACTTCATAGAGCACACTGGGCGCTACGCCCAAAACCATCGGACGACTCTCCACCTAGGGACATTGTGGTACACTTCCAGAACTACAAGCAAAAGGAAGAGATATATAATATAACCAGGAAAAGGCAAGCAATAAGCTTTCAAGGTAAAAAAAATTCAGATCTACCAGGACCTCTCCCTCAGAACACTACAAAAACGAAGAGACTACCAGACCCTGACCTTTCACCTCCGTGCTCTACATATACCCTACAGATGGGGTTTCCCTACATCGGTGATAGTGGTCAGAAACGGGAAAAAAATAGAATGCTCCTCTTTGTCTGAAGTCAACAGGTTCTGCAACCTACTGAATATCCCACAACCTGACAATGGTGACTCACACCCATCTCACAAGCAACAAAACGGACAGAACAGTCCCAAACCCCAGAGACGACCAGGACCAGATATTCTTTCCAAACAAAGTAAACGAAGACAAGTTCTGAAGAAATGGACACAGAAACTCTTGGATGAGTAACTATAACTAACCATCTTGGTTTTTTTTCTTTAAAGGTTTAATATTTATAGTTCATTGACTTGTAGATCTAGACTCAATACACCCATAAATGTGTTTACTTTAGAGCCGAAGAGTAAGCACCAAGGTAGAAGAGACTAACCTTGCTTTACACTAAAAGACTCAGTCCCCCTCCCAAACTAGGGTGGGCCTGACATTGTTGTTTAAATTCAAGTTGTGTTGAAATGTTTTTAAGTTAAAGATGTTTACTATCATTTACTCTAGATACCTATCAGATTTGATCTGAATTGTTATTGTTAGATAAATAATGTTTGAATAGCTGCTACCAATACTAAAATAGCTAGTTGTCTAAATAATGTATACTAGAAACGTGTACTCTAAGTACTGAATATGCCATTGCTATCACTTGTATGTATCTTTATCTTAGGATGTGCATGGAAGGTGAGGCTAATCTCAGTCCCTAAAATAGACCACCTTATGCGAGCAGTTGTTAGACATCTACCCAAGATTATAACACGAAGTACTGATTAAACCCTTGCCCAACACACAGGTCGTTTGCCAGACCTTCTATGTTTAATTGTTTCTTAGCAGAACAGTACTGAGCCCTAACAGAAATTGACAAAATAGCATTTTCCTTGGAAGCCAATGAACCACTGGCGTTGTAGAAGATGCTACACATTCTAAACTTTTTATGAATATGTAATGATGATCGATACTTGCAGACTCTACCTCATGTCCCCTGAACTTATCCTGTTAGACTCTCCAAGAAAAACAGAAAGTTTCACAGAAATAAACTTCCGTTACTGCATCAAGGTTGCTCACATAAGTAGCTTACACCTCCACTCATAGTTTCCTTTTAACCGGATCCATAGATCTAAACTAGATTACAGTCACAATGTACTTATGATAACCCCCGAAGACAATTTTAAGACCTCATGAATGAGTCAATATGCCGCATTTAATCACGGCGAGATAAGAAATCCCCACTAACTGCACACAGAGCATATACAAAGTTTTATGCAGAAACGACACCCGGTCTGTAAAAAAGCTCCCAAGTTGTACTTTTTTAATATAAAGCACAGATCTCTGTGAGCTGAGCACTTACAAGACCTCTGAACTAGAATACCTAGTGTAACGGTACCAACCGGATACCAAGGGTTAACACCAGGGAACAATGTCCTGCATAGGGAATCAGCAGTTCACAACCCAGCCAGTTTTCAGGTTTTAAACAGAATGAATTTTATTAAGGCTCATATGCCCAGTATTTATGCAGGTCTGACCCCCCCCAGAAGGGGGGTTGAAAGAATGTTGTACATTAGATGGAGGGAACACGCCCTTTTACATGACACAATAGAATACCTTGCTCAAGCTGATAACAATTTAAACACAGACACACACTTGGCTTTCCTTATCATCTAGGGTCTGCTCTCTGAGGTTGATTAAACAATGGACTGTGTATCAATAACATTAATGACAGTGCATAATAGCTGAGGCTAAAGCTGAACACAGTTAACTCTTTCAGTGCTGACAGAAGGGTCTGTCACATCTATATAGCACAATATACAGCCTATAGACAACCTTTCTTACGTTATAGTCCAGAAGTGGCTAGGTTTGCCACAATGCTCCCCCAGAACCAAGCCGGCATACACAGTCTGATCCCAACGGATCGGCTTGGGGATGTCCGGGGCAACAACTTTCGGCTCAAGTAAGCTACGGGGTGTTCTCCGCCATCTGCTCCAACTTGGCTCAGTACTGCCCCCACCCCAAACATGGAAGCGTCTCTTCCCGGAGGGACTGGGCTTGGGTAGTCACAGGGTTAACATCAGCGGGATCCATGGGAGCATAGGCAGAAACAAGGGGGGCCAAGTCATTTCCAAGGAGAACATCAGCAGGTAAGTCCTTCTTGACCCCCACATTCACAAGTCTAGCGCCCACTCCCCAATCCAAATGTACCCTGGCAACAGGTAGGCGGAACACAGTGCCCCCTGCTACCCTCACAGCCACAGTGTCTCCAGTGTGCTGTTTCTCAGGCACCAAGTTCTCTTGAAGCAAGGTCATGGTAGCACCAGTATCCCGTAGACAACTGACCTCCTTCCCATTCACTTTAACCCGTTGCCGGTTATTCCGGTGGGCAGCTTGCACGGGGTCTGCTTCATGTAGGCTGCCCCAGCATTCTGGCGCCTCTACGTAGCGGGCCACAGGCTGAGGATTATGTGGGATTCCGCCAGCGGGTCTTCTCCAGGACTGTGCTTGATTCGCTGCGTTTAGGGGACACTCTGGTCTTTTGTGCCCTAGTTGCTTACATCCAAAGCACCGAATAGGTTGTGAGTAGCCCCGCGAATTGAACCGGGCTCTCTGAGGGTAGTTCGTGGCCGGAGGCCGTGTGGTATAGCGGTGCGCCGGGGGTTGGTAACTGGCAGCTGCTGGGGTGACTGGGGGTCTGTACTCCACTCTAGCAGTGGGCAATCGGTATACTGCTCCCCCTGCCGCTCGTACTGCCACGGATCCGCCAGTGGGTGCTGTATCCGGCACCAAATGGGGAGCTATCAGGGTTAAAGTAGCTCCCGAATCCCGAAGTCCCCGGACCGACATCACCTCATGCAGAATTCCCAGGGGTTCCTCGGCTTGGGTGCTCAACACCTCATGAGCGGCTGGCTCCGTTTGGTAATGGTGAGCAGCCGCCCTTGGGGCCAGGTTCTGTCTGACCTGGTTCCAAGCTTGTCTGCTCCGATTTTGGGTGCACTCACGTGCCATATGTCCCCACTGCTTGCAGGTGTGGCATTGTATATTAGCCCGTCCGTTGTTAGGCTGTAGTCCATGGTGCCTCCTGGCATCAAAATGCTGGTCTGCTAATCTGGCTGCTTCGGTTAAGGTGAGGGGTTTTCGATCTCTCACCCATTCTTGGGCTTCTGGGGACAAGCCGTTAAAGAATTGCTCCAACAGCATCAGTTGTCGCAATTCTTCCATGGTGGTAGCTTGGCTGGCCTGTATCCACCCCTGAGATGCTTGATCCAGCTTGTGGGCCCACTCTGCATGGGAATCTCTTTCTGGCTTGCGCAGGCCTCTAAACTTGCGCCGGTATGCCTCTGAGGTAATGGCATATCTTTCCAAGATCGCTCTCTTCACTTTAGCGTAATCCTTGCTGTCCTCCCTGGGTACAGCGCGATACGCTTCCGCTGCCCTACCGGCTAGCTTGCCTGCTAGCACCGGCACCCATACGGACTGCTCCAAATCATGTAACTCGCACAGTCTCTCAAAATCCTGTAAATACCCATCAATCTCATCCTTCTCCTCACAAAACATTTTAAATGCATGGTATGGGATTTTGGGTCTTACTGGGTTGCTGAGTGCGTCCAAAATGGATTCTGCTCGGGAGGATGCATTCCGCGGACTGTGTGCCATCACGTACTCCTGCACATCTGCCATTACCACGGATAGCATATCCCGTGGTACAGGTTGGGGTAAAAATTCCAGCCTGGTCCTCATTTCCCTCTGGTATAGGGTCTCCTCCATGGCTGCTGGAGGCGTAGTGCTGCGAGCTCTGTCTCCCTCCATCAGCTCAGCAATTAATATAGCCTTGGGTTTGCTGCTGCCTATCTTTCCCCTGGCTTCTAGCAGTTCCTTTTACGTTTGTCTCTTTAGCTTAGAATAATCCATCTCCATTCACTTCGGTCCCTGGTACTCCTTCCATCTTAGTCAGTATTGTAGTAATCCCCCTCTTCCTGAGGTTACTGGCTTGTGTAGTTGCTCTTCTGGGCGATAAGGTTCATTCCGTCGCTTGCCACCAATTGTAACGGTACCAACCGGATACCAAGGGTTAACACCAGGGAACAATGTCCTGCATAGGGAATCAGCAGTTCACAACCCAGCCAGTTTTCAGGTTTTAAACAGAATGAATTTTATTAAGGCTCATATGCCCAGTATTTATGCAGGTCTGACCCCCCCCAGAAGGGGGGTTGAAAGAATGTTGTACATTAGATGGAGGGAACACGCCCTTTTACATGATACAATAGAATACCTTGCTCAAGCTGATAACAATTTAAACACAGACACACACTTGGCTTTCCTTATCATCTAGGGTCTGCTCTCTGAGGTTGATTAAACAATGGACTGTGTATCAATAACATTAATGACAGTGCATAATAGCTGAGGCTAAAGCTGAACACAGTTAACTCTTTCAGTGCTGACAGAAGGGTCTGTCACATCTACATAGCACAATATACAGCCTATAGACAACCTTTCTTACGTTATAGTCCAGAAGTGGCTAGGTTTACAGTCACAATGTACTTATGATAACCCCCGAAGACAATTTTAAGACCTCATGAATGAGTCAATATGCCGCATTTAATCACGGCGAGATAAGAAATCCCCACTAACTGCACACAGAGCATATACAAAGTTTTATGCAGAAACGACACCCGGTCTGTAAAAAAGCTCCCAAGTTGTACTTTTTTAATATAAAGCACAGATCTCTGTGAGCTGAGCACTTACAAGACCTCTGAACTAGAATACCTAGCTCCTAGCTAAACATTATTTTATTTCCCAATACCTGACTGCCCTAATATCCCGAACTAGCTTACCCCCACATACCCAAGTATCCTAACTAAATTAATCTAGCTTTCTTCCACAACATATAAAAAAACTCAATACTGACATGGCACATTCCACTTGTCAAAGAGTAGGGTAACTACACATTACAACTCAGAATGTCAAGGGCTTCTTATCGGCGGAGAAGCGCTCTATAGCTTTTCACGATTTTTACAAAAGAAAGATAGATATTATCATGACCCAGGAAACTCATTTTAAAAAAGCTAATGAACCCACACTATCTAAGAGATACTTTGACCAACATTTCTGTAGCTCAGGCCCCCATAGGAAAAATGGAGTAAGCATCTCTTTTAGGCGTAACTTATCCTTTGAGCTCCTGCAAAAATTCACAGACAAGGAAGGTAGGATTTTGATCCTGATCGGACTATGCTATGGCACGCCAATCACCCTAGCTAACATATATGCCCCAAATAAACCCACTCCTCATTTCTATAAACCTTTGATCAATACAATATTAGACATCGCTAAAGGGCCAATTATATTGGGAGGAGATTTTAACTTCCCACTAAACCCGATATTAGACACTTCCAATGGTAAGTCATATTTGAGCAATAGTATTGTGAAGAACAACTGCGCAGCCCTACAATCCCTTAACTTGTTTGACACCTGGAGAATAGAACACACAAATAAAAGAGACTATACCTTTTTTTCCCACCCACAACATTCCTACTCCAGACTAGACTACATCCTTTGCAGTCAACCCTTATTGTCAGATCTGGTCCACTCAAAAAATTTCTCATACCTCTTGGTCTGACCACAGCATGATGTCAACTATATTCAACTGGGGTAGTAAACCATGTAATGCATTCAATTGGAGACTTAATGACGCTATACTCACTAATCAAGAACCAGTAGATGAAATCAAAAAACTCTCAGACGAATATTTTACTCTAAACAAACCAGGGGACACGTCGGTAGCAAACAACTGGGAGGCTTTTAAGTGTTATATCCGTGGGGTATTAATAAAACACAATGCTAAATAAAAAAAGATTTATACAACTCAATTCTCCGCTTTGACAAGCTACCTAGCTACACAGGAAGCAGCTCATAAAGCTGACCCCAAATCCACTCCAAAAATTACTAAATTAACCGAAGCAAGAGAAAACTTGAACAAATTTCTTTTACAAAAAGCACACATGAGAGCTATGACTACTAAATCTAATTTTTTTGTGGAAAGCAACAAAGCAGGTCGTCTTTTAGCCAGGTCGCTCAAAAAGCAAAACTACTCTACATTTATTAGGTCCCTCAGTCAAACTACGGGAGAAATCACACACGCAAATGAGGAGATTACTAACTCCTTTGTCTCCTTTTACACAAATTTATATAATATAAAAGATACTGCAAATTTAGATAAGATGGGAAAGCTAGGGACATATCTTGCAAATGTAGATACCCCTTCTCTTACAGAAGAGGATAAACATTTCTTGGACTCTCCCATAACATTACGAGACATTGCTGCGGTGATAAAGTCCTTACCCAATGACAAATCGCCGGGCCCTGATGGGCTTACAGCGAAATTTTACCAACTCTTACAAGAGCAGATAAGCCCACATCTCCATTTATTGTACACAGATGTTGACCAAGGCAATGCTCTCCCTATCTCCCTATCTCCCTGATCCCAATTAACCTAACATCACAAGAAACATGATTTATAACACAACACATGAAATTTTCCATCACAGACAAACTTAAATACCTAGGCTTGACAATCCCAAAAGACACCCATAAATTAATGTCAGATAACTATGTTACCCTTCAACTGAATGTTAAGAACCTATTAGAGTCTTGGCATAGGCAGGGGCATCTAACGTGGCTTGGTAGGATCAATACGGTGAAAATGATGATAATACCTAAATACTTATATCTCTTTCAGACACTTCCGATGTCCCTGCCCAATTCCTACCTCAAGACACAACAAAAGTTAATAAACTCCTTTATTTGGTCATATAAACGCCCCAGAATCGCTCAACATACTCTATACCTTAGTAAGGAGGATGGAGTTCTTAACATCCCCAATATAACTAATTATTATAGAGCAGCACATCTAACTAGAATAGTTTCTTGGAATCACTCACCCCCCTCGACTTTATGGATACAGACAGAGAGCCATCTAGCCCAAGTTAAACATATGAGAGATTTACCCTGGCTCCCTAAAGACTCTAGACCCCATATGGTGCAACACAACGACCTCATTAGAGCTACTCTTGAGACATGGGACTATGTTATCTCACATACGAAAGGAGTATCAACAACAATATCCCCCCTAACTCCCTTACTTCGCAATCACTTATTTATGAAGCACAGCCTCTTTACTCATACTAATACCAATAAGCTTCTGCAGAACCTTCCAATATATCTAATCGCTGGTCCCTCGGGGTTAAAGACAGAACTTCACTTAAAGATGAGCTAGGGTCCCCATTTCATAGTTGGTTTGCATACCTACAAATTAGACATGCCATGGGCAGTAGCCCATATAAAACAGAAATGTTGAGGCCTCTAACCCCTTTCGAGCAGCTCTGTGTTAACTCCAATATTACCAAAGCACATCTCTCTATGATCTATAAAATTCTTAGATGTTCTTTCCCTGAGAAACGCCCTACATATTTGGCAAGGTGGACCGAGGAGTAAATGAGTGAATTAGAGGAGGATGACTGGAAACAATACTTCCGGCTCACTCACTCTTCCTCAGTCTCCCTAACTATGTCTGAGCTGAATTATAAAATTATAGCCAGGTGGTATCTAACACCACAGCGCTTACGAGTCATATACCCTACAGCTTCCTCCAGTTGTTGGAGAAGATGCGGTGAAGAGGGTACTATGACCCATATATGGCGGTCCTGCCCGAGTCTAGCTGAATATTGGCAACAAGTGGAACAACATATAAACCGCACCTTGAGCACAGACATTACCCTTACACCACAAATTATTCTTCTTAACCACATCCCTAAGATACCTTGTGTTTATCGTAAGAAACTACTTCTTATTATGCTGACCTGCGCTAAGAGATTAATCCCCAGATTGTGGAAGACACAAGTAACACCTACAATAGCACAATGGAGATCAGAAATAACCCATACTATTTCCCTAGAAAAGATGCACTATTGTTTCCTTGGTAAACAGGACATGATAACTAATATATTATTTCTTTGGGAACAAGGTACAAACGGTGTTGTTTGAGAATCTAACACTAACAATATCATTGTTTATGTACTATGGAGCTATATATATGACTACTAGAGAATCTATCTGAGCTTTACAATACCTCACTGAGTTGAAAGCTATGTACTAAACTCTCCAATAAGCTAACTATATTGGGATACTTTCTTTAACCCTTTACCCTAACCCTTCTACCCCTCCCTCTCCCCTAATCCCACTCGGTCCCCTTACCCTCAGGTATATGTAATTATTGCTATACTGTTCTATTGTTTGTATTTTTATATTTTATGTACACATGTAAAAGTTTAAAAAAAAAAAAAAAAAGTTGGGTCCGTACTATAATAATACCATCTGTATTTGCGAGATATTTTCCTTCTGTTTTGAGACCTATCTGTTATAATGCAAATCCATTGTACCTAACAAAAAAATATTTAAACACAAAAAGGTGACCCTTGTCTGAGGAATCAAGAGACTCTTTGTAAATTGATCCTCCAACCATGTCTTTGAAGAAACCACACTAGTTGTTTTGTGTGAGATTCTGCTAAATAAAAAGATTGAGCTAGTACCAAGATATCGTCCAAATAGGGAAACACCGCAATACCCTGCTGTCTGATTATAGAGAGTAGGGCACCGAGAACCTTTGAAAAGATTCTTGGAGCTGTCGCTAGGCCAAAAGGAAGAGCAACAAATTGGTAATGCTTGTCTAGAAAAAAGAATCTCAGGAACTGATAGTGATCTGGATGAATCGGAATATGAAGATATGCATCCTGTAAGTCTATTGTGGACATATAATGCACTTGCTGAACAAAAGGTAGAATAATCCTTATAGTCACCATCTTGAAAGATGGTACCCTTACATATCGATTCAAACGGAACTGGCATGATTACCCCTGATAACTCCAGGTCTGAAACACACTTCAGGAAAGCCTGAGCCAATCAGCCAATAGGATTGAGCTGGCATTCTATTCGCTGTTCCAGTCAGCCAATAGGATTTTTTCTACCTTAATTCCGATTAGCTGATAGAATTCTATCAGCCAATCAGAATCTAAGGGACACCATCTTGGCTGACGTCACTTCAAGGAACCGTCATTCAGTAAGAAGACTCCGGATGAAGAGGATGCTCCGCGTCGGATGTCTTGAAGATGGAGCCGCTCCGCGTCGGATGGATGAAGATAGAAGATGCCGTCTGGATGAAGACTTCTGCCCGTCTGGAGGACCACTTCGCCCGGTATGGATGAAGACTTCTCCCAGCTTTGTTGAGGACTTCGTCCCGGTTAGATGAAGACATCTGCTGCTTCCTTGAGGATGGATGTCCGGTCTTCAGAACAGTAAGTCGATCTACAGGGGTTTAGTGTTAGGTGTTTTTAAGGGTGTATTGGGTGGGTTTTATTTTTTAGATTAGGGTTTGGGCGGCAAAATAGCTAACTGCCCTTTTAAGGGCCTTGCCCATCCAAATGCCCTTTTCAGGGCAATGGGGAGCTTAGGTTTTTTTAGATAATATTTTAATTCGGTGTTGGTTGTGTGGGTGGTGGGTTTTACTGTTGGGGGGTTGTTTGTATTTTTTTTACAGGTAAAAGAGCTGATTTATTTGGGGCAATGCCCCGCAAAAGGCCCTTTTAAGGGCTATTGGTAGTTTAGGCTAGGGTTTTTTATTTTGGGGGGGCTTTTTTATTTTCATAGGGCTCTTAGATTAGGTGTAATTAGTTTAAATATCTTGTAATTTGTTTTTTATTTTCTGTAATTTATTGTGTGATTTTTTTGTGATTTAGCTAATTTAATTTATTTATTTAACTGTTTTTAATTTAGTTAATTTATTTAATTGTAGGGTAGTGTTAGGTGTTAGTGTAACTTAGGTTAGGTTTTATCTTACAGGTAAATTTGTATTTATTTTAGCTAGGTAATTATTAAGTAGTTAATAACTATTTAGTAACTATTCTACCTAGTTAAAATAAATACAAACTTGCCTGTAAAATAAAAATAAAACCTAAGCTAGCTTCAATGTAACTATTACTTATATTGTAGCTAGCTTAGGGTTTATTTTATAGGTAAGTATTTAGTTTTAAATAGGAATTATTTAGTTAATGATAGTAATTTTATTTAGATTTATTTAAATTATATTTAAGTTAGGGGGTGTTAGGGTTAGGGTTTAGACTTAGGTTTAGGGGTTAATAAATTTAGAATAGTGGTGGCGACGTTGGGGGCGGTAGATTAGGGGTTAACAAGTGTAGGTAGGTGGCGACGATGTCGGGGGCGGCAGATTAAGGCTTAGTAAATGTAGGTAGGTTGCGGCGACGTTGGGGGAGGGAGATTAGGGGTTAATAAATATAATGTAGGTGTCTGCGATGTTGGGGGCAGCAGATTAGGGGTTAATAAGTATAATGTAGGTGGCGGCGATATCCAGAGCGGCAGATTAGGGGTTAATAAGTATAATGCAGGTGTCGGCGATGTGGGGGCGGCCAATTAGTGGTTAATAAGTGTAAGATTAGGGGTGTTTAGACTCGGGGTTCATGTTAGGGTGTTAGGTGTAAACATAAATGTTATTTCCCCATAGGAACCAATGGGGTTGCGTTACTGAGTTATACGCTGCTTTTTTGCAGGTGTTAGACTTTTTCTCAGCCGGCACTCCCTGTTGATTCCTATGGGGAAATCGTGCACGGGCACGTTACACCAGCTCACCGCTCACTTAAGCAGCGCTGGTATTGAAGTGAAGTGTGGAGCAAAATTTTGCTCTACGCTCACTTTTTGTCTTTTAACGCCGGGTTTGTAAAAACTCGTAATACCAGCGCTGCAGGGAAGTGAGCGGTGAGAATAACGTGCAAGTTAGCACCGCACCCCTGTTACCGCAAAACTCGTAATCTAGCCGCAAGTATTTTAGCAACAAAAACAAATAAATTCTAAGAAATAAATCATCTCACATTGGAAACTTTCTATTTGCATGAAAAAAGGAAGAGTTGACTAAAATATACTTGAAAGTGTCTACAGCAGTGAATATCAATTCCGTACCTCAGAGTTCACCAAACAGGCCAAATTTTAAGAATTACCTTGAATAAAGAAGGATAATAACCATAGTTAATGATAAACTATTTCTCCTGTACTCTAGTTTAGATATCCTGAAAATCTGGCATGTTGAGAAACACTGTCAGAATTCAACTTTTGTAGTAGCTCCAAAGAGGT
Source organism: Bombina bombina (assembly GCF_027579735.1). Lineage (NCBI taxonomy): Eukaryota > Metazoa > Chordata > Amphibia > Anura > Bombinatoridae > Bombina > Bombina bombina. The sequence continues at coordinate 511,847,551 of NC_069500.1, forward strand.
GTTTTGCTTCCACCTAGTGGAAGGATTAAAGTTTTATATTTTTATGCCTTCAAGTTAATATTCAGTAAGTACTGTACATGCCAATTTTGACATCATTGACAATTATACAAAATACCATTCACTAGAAAAAAAGCATGAAAAGTAGATACAGTTTTTAATGACTTTAAACAAGAACAAAATTCATTACATGGAATCAAGTTTAAACAGATATTACACTAATGAAAGAGCACTGCTCAAACATGTTAAAAATATTTTTCTTGAAAAAGGGTAGATTAACCCCTTCTTGATAGGGTGCAAGTACTTAGATAGGAAGGAAGTTCCTATGTGAACACTTGCTGTAAAAATGAACTCACATGATCGTCGATGTGATCATGTGACTTCAAGGCTGGGATTGAATCATGAGGGACTGCCTACTTTGCGAGGCACAAACACCCCCAGTCCGATTCTTCCTTACATCAAAAGGGGGAGGCTGCAGGACGCCATATGGTAGGACATTCCATGCCGTCATAACGGTGTTAAAGCTCAGTGTTGTTAGGACAGCATGGAACATCTTACTAGCATGAAGGGGTTAAATCTTTTGTTTCTTTGTTTGTTTGTTTTATTGAAACTAAGTGTATGTTTTTCTTGCAACTGGGCAGTAAGATAGAAGGTAAATGGTTAATATGTAGGGTTGCCACCTCTGCAAAGTTTTCCTGGACACTTATGAATTACACATGCAGAGGGGAACATGAATTAAATCCCTGGATACCACACGAATAGTGACCCAGGACAGCACTATTCATGTTCCCCCCTGCAAACCCTGCAGCATGTGTAACTCATAAGTGCCCAGGAAAAGATGGCCGAGGTGGCAATCCTATTAATATGGACAACTCTCATGCCTCTAGTGGGGGTCAGTGATAATCACCACAAGTATAAAAAGAAATAGTACATATTTATTGCAAATTATATTTAGTAAACATCCTTTTTTAAATATCATTTTTTTTAAATGTATTTCAAAATGTACATTGTTGCATGCAACAAAGCAAAAACTAATTTGATAAAATCTGAGTTTATTCTAAATTATTTTCTTGGACATACTGCATTAGCATTTAAAGGGGCAAATCACACCCCACACAGTCTTAAAGTGACAAATCGCAGTAATGCTCACACAGCACAGACTTAAAGAGCAGCTCACACATTCTTAAAGGGTCAATCACACAAAACCCACATTGCCTTTAAAGAGAAAACTCCCACCACACACACAGTTTTAAAGGGACAGATCCCAGTAATGTTCACGAAGTGCAGCCTTAAAGGGCATCTCTCCTCCTGCTCACACAGTCTTAAAGAGGCTAGCACACACAACCCTTAGTGAGTAAACTACCACCACATTCAGATTCTTAAAGCATACCCCCCAACTGTCCCGATTTTCGCGGGACAGTCCCGATTTTAGGGGTCTGTCCCTCTTTCCCGAGTTGCTAGCCATCTGTCCCGATTTTCCCCAGGCATTTAAAAAAAAAAAAAAAAAAAAAAAAAAATTTTTTTTTTTTTTTTTTTTTTTTTTTACAATTCTATTGGGCCCATACTCAGAAGCAGCTGGCTTTGCTCTCACAGGGTTAGATACCTGTTATATTCCCTGTGGAAAAGGAATGGTGTGTGGGTTAAGCAGGAGTAAGAAGGCTGTATACACTCTGACCACGGGTAATGGTGACCTCTCTAACCTACCTCTGGTAATGATGATATCTAACCCCTGGTGATAATACTAGCATGCTTTCAGTTTTATACAATGAGCAGTGCTAATACCAGGGTAACAAACAGTTTAACGAACAGTGGCAGCCGCAGACTGCCAGCTAATGTGCTTGCCAACCCCAGGACCCCATACAATGAATTACAGATACCCATATATGATGTAGTGTGTGTGTCTATCTGTATCCATAACTGTGTGTGTGTATCTGTATGTATAAGTTTATGCTATGTAGTGTGTGTGTGTCTGCATGTATAAATGTAAGCTATGTAGTGTGTGTATGTGTATCTGCATGTATAAGTGTGTATCTGCATGTGTAAGTGTATGCTATGTAGTGTGTGTGTATCTGCATGTGTAAGTGTATGCTATGTAGTGTGTGTGTATCTGCATGTATAAATGTAAGCTATGTAGTGTGTGTATGTGTATCTGCATGTATAAGTGTGTATCTGCATGTGTAAGTGTATGCTATGTAGTGTGTGTGTATCTGCATGTGTAAGTGTATGCTATGTAGTGTGTGTGTATCTGCATGTATAAGTGTATGCTATGTAGTGTGTGTGTGTATCTGCATGTATAAGTGTATGCTATGTAGTGTGTGTGTATCTGCATGTGTAAGTGTATGCTATGTAGCGTGCTACTGTGCATTTTTGCTGACTTTAAAGGCCAGAATCTAGAATATTAATGGGGAATGCAGAGAGTAGTTTTAAAGAATTTATTAATAAATGTGCAATTAAGATAAAAATATTTAGCAATGTCTTTGCAAAGGCTTATTAAATACAGCGCTCACATAGCCATACCAGTGGTTTGAGCTTGTGTTTGATTTGCTGCCTAAGTGTATTAAAATATATGACTTTATTTAGAATTTTATTTTTATTACTTTGGTCTTATGATTTTTAAGCCCCGCCCACCACATTTCAATTTTTTTGCGGGGGGGGTGTCCCTCTTTTGAATTTTGAAATGTTGGGAGGTATGTTAAAGGGATAGATAACAGTATGCATCCATATGCAACGCACACAGCCTTAAAAGGACACTCAATATTAAAGTGACACTTATGAGTTACACATGCTGCAGGGTGTGCAGGGAGGAATATATATAGTGCTGTCCAGAAACACAATACATGTTCCTCCCTGCACACCCTGCAGCATGTGTCACTCATAAGTGTCCAGAAAAACATGGCTAAGGTGGCAACCCTAACACCAACACTCACAGCGTTTAAAGAGACAACTTGCACCACACACACACAGCCTTAAAGGGACACTAAACCCTAAAATTTTCTTCCATTATTCAGATAGAGAATACAAATTTAAACAACATTGCAATTTACTTCAATTATTTATTTTGCTTCATTTTTTAGATATTCTTAGTTGAAGAAAAAGCAATGCACATGGGTGAGCCAATCACCCCAGGCTTCTATGTGCAGGAACCAATCAGCAGCTACTGAGTCTATCTAGATATGCTTTTCAGCAAAGAATATCAAGAGAATAAAACAAATTAGATAATAGAAGTAAATTAGATAGTTGTTTAAAATGCATGCTCTTTCTAAATCATGAAAGAAAAAATGTGGGTTCCATGTCCCTTTAAAGGAACAGCTTGCACCATGCACAGACTTTAAGGGACAGGTCTTTTAAGCACACGCAAATACACAGAGCCTTAAAGGAACACTCAGTCTTAAAGTGAGAGACACACACAGTCTTAATAGTACAGTTTGCACAAACAGCGCACACAGCTTTAAAGGCACAGACACACTCACACAATGCACACAGCCTTAAAGCACACCCAAATGCAGTCTTACAGGGACAGATCCCAGCATGCACAAACACATACAGTGCACTTGGCCCACACATCGTGTTATTGCTCATTGCATGGTCATTAATATCCCCAGAAGCAAAAGTGTTAAATTTCTATGTGCATGTCTGAGTATGAGAAGAATTTCTTTAGGAACTTTTTTTCTTGTTCATTAAAGCTTGTAATTTTTATTAATACAGCATATTATTCCTCCACCTAAACTATCTGCCAGCCATCAACCTCACTCATCTACAGGGCAGTCAACTGACTCTCAATCCACCTAGGCCATCAAACTGCTGAGACACAGATCACACTCATATACAGTGCATACATCTGCTGAATGACCTGTTGGCAGGCTATCCTAAGCCTCCTGCAAACCTGCATATTCTGTAAGTGAGTCTGTTTCAGTGAGCAAATCTGCATATTCTGTAAGTGAGCCTGTTTCAGTGAGCAAATCTGCATATTCTGTAAGTGAGTCTGTTTCAGTGAGCAAATGTGTCATTCTGGTCACTTTGGTGACAGCTCAAAACTCTCACATGCATAGACATAAAGATAAGTATCCCATTATTCACACACAGCTTTAAAATGATAGCTCACACATTCACACACACGCATTTTTCAGGAGCAGAACTACCATTGATGCAGCAGATGCAGTGGCACCAGAGCCCAAGTGCTGGGGGGGGGGGGGGGGGGGCTCTGCAGCCAATCTATACATAGGTGTGTGGAGGATGTGTACAATCCTAATGCAGTGGAGCCTTTTATTAGTACTGGTTGCAGGTTCATCTATCTATATAACCTCAAAATCATTATATAGAGCAGCATGTGTATTATTAATATTGCTCGTACTGAGTTACCTATGGGGGGCCAAAACAAAATGTCTGCACCAATGCACCATGGCCCTTTGTTGAGAAGATCCACTATTGTTTGGGTGTGCCTTAAGACTGTGTGCATTGCATGAGTTTCTGTGCCTTAAAAACTGTGTGAGCATGATGTGATCTGTCCCTTTAAGACTGTGTGAACTGTGTTTATGCACCTGGAAAATTAAGACTGTGTGTATGTGTAGTGTGTCTGTCACTTTAAGACTGAGCGCACCTTTAATTCTCCTTGCATATGGGTGTGCTTAAAAGACTGCGCCTGTCTCTTAAAGATTGTGTTTTGTGTGAGCTGTTCCTTTAAAGCATATGGTGCAAGATGTCCCTTTAAAGGCTGTTAGTGTTGTGTATGCATGTGCATGCCCTTTCCCCTTTAAGACCGAGTGTCCCTTTAAGGCGGTGTCCATTGTGTGTGGATGCATATCTGTCCCTTTAAGGCTGTGAGCTTACCCACTAAAGGTTGTGTGCGTGATAGCCCCTTTAAGACTGTGAGCAGGCAACAAGCTGCCCTTTAACACTGCGTTTGTGTGAACATTACTGTGATCTGTCCCTTTAAGACTGTGTGTGGTTTGAGTTGACCCTTTAAAGGCTGTTTTGGTTGTGTGTGCATGTCTATTTAAGACTGTGTGAGAAGGTGTGAATATTATTGTGATCTGTCCTTTTAAGACTGTGCGCGTGTGGTGTGAGTTGTTCCTTTAAAAACTGTGTGGGTTGTGTGTGTATGACCCTTTAATAATGTGTGAGCATGCAGCTAGATGCTCTTTAAGTCTGAGCTGTGTGGACATTACTGTGATCTGTCCCTTTAAGACTGCCTGCAGTGTGATTTGCCCCTTTAATGGCTGTGCGGGTTGTGTGTGTGTCCCTTTAAGAATGTGCAGTGAGTTGCACCATTAAAGGGACATTCTAGTCCAAAATAAACTTTCATGATCCAGATAGGGCATGCCATTTTAAATTTACTATTATCACCAGTTTTTCTTTGTTCTCTTGGTATTCTTAGTTGAAAGCTAAACTTAGGAAATTCATATGTAAATTTCTTAGTCCTTGAAGGCCACCTCTTATATGAATACATTTTGAAAGTTTTTCACCACTAGAGGGTGTTAGTTCATGTGTGTCATATAGATAACACTGTGATCATGCATGTGGAGTTACTTATGAGTCAGCACTGATTGGCTAAAGTGTAAGTCTTTTAAAAGAACCAAACTAAGGGGGTAGTTTGCAGAGGCTTAGATACAAGGTAATCACAGAGGTAAAAAGTATATTAAACAACTGTGTTGGTTATGTAAAAATGGGGAATGGGTAATAAAGGGATTATCTATCATTTTAAACAATACAAATTATGGTGTAGACTGTCCTTTTAAGGCTGCTGTCAGGGTGCCAGGAATCAGACTGAGACGAGAAGTGCAAAAATAATCACACCTTTATTAATAGCAAAAAAATAATAAAAGTCCAAAAGTCAAATAACAAGCCAGGAGTCAAAACCAGAGCTGGTTGTCAGACAAGCCGAGTCAGGAGCCAAAGCGAATAGTCAGACGAGCCGGAATCAGGAACAAGGAAAAGAGCAGAGTCAGGAACAAGCCAGGGATCAGGAACAAGGAAAAGAGCAGAGTCAGGAACAAGCCAGGGATCAGGAACCAGGATGGACGTCAGGCAGCCAGGTAATACACAGGAGCTCTCACAAACAGGTCTGAGACAACGCAAAGGCAAAGCATACTGAACAGAGGCCCTTTAAATAATAAATGATGACATCACAATTCTGAGACTGCATCCTGTCTCACACGGATGATGCACACCAGTCTGGCCATAAAAGGAAGTGCAGGAAATGAGCAGCATCCCCCACAATGCACCATAATAAGGAAGAGAGGTGAGTAAAATGGCTGCCAGCAGCACATGGCAAACAAAACAGGGAAAACCCCCCGCGGGAGGACAAAAGGCTTATTGGGGAAACGGCATGGAAGGCACAGGGGAGGGCGGGAGCATGAACATCAGAGGAGGGAACCCAAGAACACTCCTCCGGACCGTAGCCCCTCCAGTGAACCAAATACTGTACACGGCCCCTGGACATACGAGAGTCAATAATGCTGCTGACCTCATACTCCTCATGGTTGTCAACAAAGATAGGACGGGGTCGAGGCAACACAGTGGTAAACCGATTACAAACCAATGGTTTCAAGAGGGAGACATGAAAAACATTGGAGATGCGCATAGCAGGAGGAAGGTCAAGAGCGTAGGCCACAGGATTAACCCATCGGAGTATGCGAAAAGGACCAACATAACGGGGAGCCAATTTATTGGAAGGCACACAAAGGTTCATGTTGTGGGAGGACAGGTAAACTCTCTCACCAACCTGGTAGGAAGGTGCGGGCAGACGCCTACGACCAGCCTGGAACTTTTGGCGCTGCATAGAACGATGAAGGCAATCCTGAATCTGCACCTACGTGGAACGAAGTTGCTGGAGATGCTCCTCCAAAGCTGGAATACCCTGAGTCATGAATGAATTAGGCATCAAGGATGGTTGAAACCCATAATTCGCCATGAACGGGGATAACTTGGAGGAAGCATTAATAGCACTATTACGAGCAAACTCTGCCCAAGGTAACAGTTCAGACCAATTATTGTGGTGATCTGAGACATAGCAATGGAAGAACTGTTCCAGAGCTTGATTAGACCGTTCCGCAGCCCCATTGGATTGAGGGGGATATGCCGAGGAGAAGGAAAAGCTGGATCCCCATTTGAGCACAAAAGGAACGCCAAAATCTGGAGACAAACTGGCTACCCCGGTCCAACACTATCTCCTTGGGTAACCCATGTAAATGGAAGACCTCCCGGGCAAAAATTGAAACAAGCTCCTGAGCGATAGGCAGCTTAATCAAGGGAATACAATGTGACATTTTAGAAAAACAGTCAACCACCATAAGGATAACAGTATTGCCATTGGAAACAGGGAGCTCGACAATGAAGTCCATGGAAAGATGTGTCCAAGGATGCTCACTATTAGCAATAGGTTGAAGAAGACCTACAGGAAGACATCGATGAGTCTTATTCTGTGCACAAACTGAGCAGCAGGCAACATACGCAGCAACATCAGAACGAAGACCTGGCCACCAGAATTGTCGAGTGACAGACCAAATCATTTGGTTCTTGCCTGGGTGACCTGCAGCTTTAGGATAGTGGTAAATGTGCAAAAGTTTAGTTCGAAGATTCTCAGGAACAAAACACTTACCACTAGGTTTCTCAGGAGGTGCATTGATTTGTGCAGCCAGGATCTCCTCCCCATGGGAGAAGTCAAATTAGTACGTATGGTAGCCAAAATATGGTCAGGAGTTATAACTGGAGTAGGTACAGACTCCTCCTTGGACAGAGGCGAAAATTGTTGAGAGAGGGCATCAGCCCTACCATTCTTACTACCAGGCAGGTAGGAGACCACATAATTAAACCGAGACAAAAATAGCGCCCATCTGGCCTGTCGGGCGACAAACGTTTTGCTTCAGATAGATAAGTTAAATTCTTGTGGTCAGTAAGAATGAGCACTGGCACGCTAGTACTCTCGAGAAGATGCCTCCATTCCTTGAGTGCCAAAATTATGGCCAGTAATTCCCTGTCGCCAATTTCATAATTGCACTCCGCTGGAGACAATTTCTTAGAGAATAAACCACACGGATGCAAGGAACCATCAGGCGTAGGACGTTGAGACAAGAGGGCACCTTCTCCAGTCTCAGACACATCGACCTCAAAAACGAAAGGCAGGACAGGGTTAGGATGAGCCAGAACTGGAGTGGATCATTCTCTTTACGGGTCATGTCTGTGATAGGTTTGACCAAGGAAGAAACGTTTTTAATAAACTTTCTATAGCAATTGGCGAACCCCAAAAAACGTTGAATAAACCGAAGACCAACTGGGCGAGGCCACTGCAGAACTGCAGATAACTTGTCAGGATCCATGGAGAACCCTGCAACCGAGATAACATAACCTAGGAAGGTTACTTGAGTCTGATGGAACTCACATTTCTCGAGTTTACAAAACAGGCCATTCTCACGTAGTCTCTGAAGAACCCGTGTAACATCAGAACGATGAGCCTCAAGTGTGGGTGAGTGTATGAGGATGTCATCTAAGTACACCACAACACACTGTTGCAACATATCTCGTAGGACATCATTAATAAATTCCTGAAAAACAACAGGTGCATTACATAGGCCAAAGGGCATTACAAGATACTCAAAATGCCCGCTCTTGGTGTTAAATGATGTTTTCAATTCGTGGCCATCCTTAATCCTAACGAGATTTACGCTCCTCTCAAATCAAGTTTAGTAAAGACCGTAGCTCCCTTGAGGCGGTCAAAGAGTTCCGTAATGAGCGGAATAGGGTAAGCATTCTTAATGGTAAGATGATTAAGACCCCTATAATCGATGCATGGTCTTAACTCGCCACCCTTTTTCTTCACAAAGAAGAAGCCAGCCCCTGCAGGAGAGCTGGATTTGCGGATGATCCCCCGCGACAGAGCATCGGCAACATACTCCTCCATAGCACAATTCTCTGCAACAGACAGAGGGTAAACTCAGCCCCAAGGAGGAATGGCTCCGGGTTGCAGGTCTATGGCTCAATCGTAAGACCGGTGAGGAGGCAACGTACCAGCACGCACCTTGTCAAAAACGTCTAGTAACTCTCGGTACTCCTCTGGCAATTAAGATACCGAAGAAGGGCACAATACTTTAACTGGTTTCCGAAGACAAGTTAAAATACATTGCGGGGACCACGACAAAATTTCAGACCTGCGCCAGTCGAGACTGGGATTGTGCTTTTGGAGCCAGAAATAACCCAGAACAACCGGAAAATGCAGAGAGTTTATCACCTGGAACTGGAGGGTTTCAAAATGGAGAGCCCCAACAGCCATGGACAACGGAGCAGTTTCGTGAGTAACGAGTGCGGGCTGATGGGGCCTGCCATCAGTGGCCTCAATAGCAAGTGGAACGGACCGAGGCAAAACAAGAATGGAGTGCTTTGATACAAAAGCACTGTCAATGAAATAGCCCGCAGCACCAGAGTCAACAAGAGCCTGAATGACTATGGAGGAGTCCACCCAAGAAAGGACAACCGTGACCAAAGGTTTCTCCTTAAGCGGTTCCGGGGACGAGGATAAACCACCCAAGGTCTGCCCCCGACAGGACCTTAGGTGTAAGCGTTTCCCGGCCGTGTAGGACAAGACTTCAAAAGGTGGCCCTGTAACCCACAATAGAGGCAAAGCCCCTTCATCCTCCTAAAGGCCCTCTCTGCCGCGGAGAGACGTGTGAATGACAACTGCATCGGCTCAGCAGTACCTGGTGACTCGGGACCAGGAGGCATGGGAGGAGAGGGAGGCAAGCGCTCCTTGAAAGAGGGCCTCTCTCTGAGTCTGATGTCAATTAGGATCAAAAAAGACACCAATGCCTCAAAATCCTCTGGTAAATCTCTGGCAGCAACTTCGTCTTTAATCGCATCAGAGAGCCCATGAAAGAAGGCGGCAACAAGGGCTTCATTGTTCCAACCTACCTCTGCGGCAAGCGTACGGAACTCAATAGCATACTGAGCAACATATCTTGTACCTTGCTGAATGGACATGAGTCATTTAGCAGCAGAGGAGGAGCGAGCCGGAACATCAAATACCCTTGGAAAGGAGGCCACAAATTCAGGGTAATTTGAAATCACAGGTTTATTAGTCTCCCACAAGGGATTAGCCCAGGCAGGAGCTGTGTCAGAGAGTAACGAGATGTGAAATCCCACCTTAGCTCTGTCAGAGGGAAATGCCTGAGGTAACATCTCAAAGTAAATGCCCACCTGGTTCAAAAACCCTCGGCACTGAATAGGATCACCTCCATATCGCTGAGGTAGAGGTGCAGAACCGGACATGCTCCTGGTAGGCATAGGTGCAGCAGCGGAAACAGGAGCAACCATAACTTGCGGGACACTTTGGTCCAAATGTGCAGTGCGAGTCAGCAGGGTTTGCAGGGATAGTGCAAATTGATCCAAGCGGTGATCCTGTACATCCATCCTGGAAATGATGGCAGGTAAAGGTGGATAATTAGCACCATCAGGATTCATGGCCTTTGCGTAATGTCAGGGTGCCACGAATCAGACTGAGATGAGAAGTGCAAAAATAATCAAACATTTATTAATAGCAAAAAAATAATAAAAGTCCACAAGTCAAATAACAAGCCACGAGTCAAAACTAGAGCTGGTAGTCATCTGTGCCATCTGTGCCTGTACAGTTGGACTTAGCTGTGTGAAGTTGGCACCCCATGTAATTTATTTGTGAATTCAAATATACCATTTGTTTGTGTTGATTTATGCTGCAAAAATGAACATTTGTGCCGGTTTTCGTTTCTGAGATATTGCACTTTATATTTTAGCCCATGTGACTTAAGTCTTCACCCACTTTCCACCTCATGTAATTGAATCATGAGGAAAAACTAAAATAACCGTTCATTATTACTACGTTTGTGCCGCAAAAATGAACATTTCTGCCTGTTTCGCTTGCAAGATATGGCACTTTATTTTTTTGAACATATGACATCAATCTACACCCACTTTTCTCCCCATCTGATTAAATAGTAAAAAAAAATATAACCATTTGTTTGTGCTACGTTTGGGATGATTTGTGCAGCAAAAATAAACATTTGTGACCTCAATCTTTCCAATCTTTCCACACCATTCAATTAAATCGTACAAATAATTTATACAATTTGTGGTGAATTTTGCTACAAGTGATTGTAAAGTTTAATGAATAAGTTCCCGGTATCTAAAAATACTCTTTAAAAACAGGGGCGCTTTCATTCATTAAACTTTACAATGAAGCTTCTTTTTTTTAATACTTACCTTACTTTATGGAAAACAGATCCTTCATCCGCTTCTCCTGCTGTAGTTAGCAGATTGATGACGAATCCGGCTTCCTCCAATCGTTGCATGGCCGCTTTGGCATCTTGGAATATATCTTTTTTGCAATTTAATTACATGGGGTGGAAAGTGGTTGGAGATTGAGGGCATAATATAATGCAAAATATCTCCAAAGCCAAACAGCACAAACGTTTGTTTTGGCGGCACAAATCAGCACAAACGCAGCACAAATGAATGGTATATTTTCTATTTTTACGATTTCATCACATGGGGTAGAAAGTGGGCAGGGATGAGGTCACATGTGCTAAAATATAAAGTGCAATATTTCAGAAACGAAACAGGCACAAATGTTGATTTTTGCCACACATAGCACAAACTCAGCACAAACTAATGGTATATGGCATATATCTCTTTCAAAATTTAATTACATGGGGTGGAAAGTGGGCGGAGACTGGGGTCACATGGCCTAAAATATAATGTTTACAAAGAATCAGTGAGAGACTGACAAAAGGGTACAAATGTAGCACTCTAAGAGCGTACCAATATAACAAGATAGAAATATGTGGGTTAAAATATAACTTTTACTAGATCATATTAAAAACAGGGGATTTACAAACATTTTAAAATCAAATTTGGGTCCACTACCAAGAGGCCAGACAGTGTCACTGCTAGCTTATAGAGACAAACACCCTAGTTAGGTTAATGTGAAGTCTCAGTGAAAAATGACAAGGTTGTCCCTTTAAATGTTACTCATATGAGGGTAGGTATTAGGTATACTGTGTATCACTTGTAATGGGGGATATTTGTGGGTGAGCACTTAGGATGTGCTGTTTACGTAAGTATAATAAATCTTTCACCCAAAGATATATTACTCTACGAGGTTTAATATCCCCCACAGTAGTTTGGTTGGCTTGTTTCCAAGACTCTAGCCTTATAATATCTAGGTTGGTAAGCTATGAGTTATACTGTGATACCATGTTATATCATTTATAGTGAATTGGTGTCTTTTATATCTCCCATGTTTAAGATAGGTTTATCACTAAAAATAAACTTATACCTTAGGGTGTCCTTTATTAGTTTTGAGTCTGTTTGGCTCAGTGGTCATTAAATACTCTTATAGATACATTCCTGGTTGTTTGCCTTCTTGTGAGCGCAGTGTACTTCTCACTATTGTATTTCTATAATCATTAGAGTCGGCTGTAACTGTAAATACCCCTGAGTAAACTGGGAATCTCTTGGCTGTGCTTATTGATTCTACAATAAATACACACTAATGCCTAATGGCACCGTTTTGTAGGTATGTTTGGATATCTTGAAAGATCATGGGAGTCAAAGAGTAAAGACACTGTTGAAAATGTGCTTAGTAACCATGTACTTCCGTGGAGTATGAAGAATAAATTCCTATATTATACCTTGATGTTACCGTTATTAATATCTGGATTGGGAATAGCCCAATGCCGTTATAAATTAATTATTCTGCAATACCCACAATACTATAAGGAGTGAAAAGCCTAATAAACTCCTCACTTTTACCTATTAATACCGTAATTAATAATTACACTGAGGTTTCATTTGTTATGAGGAGTCAGTTAATAAACTCCTGTGTTTGGTTACCTTTTAATACCGCTTGTAAATATCACTTGTAAATATCTAGGTTAGGATAAACCTGACCCTTGTACCAATGTTACCTTGTAAGTACCTTTTAGTAATTATATAGATTAGGATAAGCCTAACCCTTGTAGGCTTATCCTAAATTAATTAAACAAATTAATTAAAAGCAACAAACAGGGAAGAGTAGTTTGTTGCTTTTAATTAATTTGTTGATCTACTACCTTTATTTAAAATGACAACGTAATTTGGTCTTAAAATTAAGTTGCCGCATTTGCGGTCTTTAGTAAATGCTGATCTAGCTATGCCAGCTAGACCACTATACTTTAGATTACTCATATAGGTAATATAGGTATTGGGTTAGGCTTATCCTAATCTATTTAATCACTAGCGGTATTTACAAGGTAACACTGGTACAAGGGTTAGGCTTATCCTAATCTATATAATTACTAAAGGTACTTACAAGGTAACATTGGTGCAAGGGTCAGGTTTATCCTAACCTAGATATTTACAAGTGATATTTACAAGCGGTATTAAAAGGTAACCAAACACAGGAGTTTATTAACTGACTCCTCATAACAAATGGAACCTCAGTGTAATTATTAATTACAGTATTAATAGGTAAAAGTGAGGAGTCCTCATCTGAACCCCGAGACAAATTTGTGGAGTAAAATAAAGTTGTATGGCCAAGAAAATAATTTAGATCGCTAAACTCAGATTATGACACCTTCAATGATAAATCTGCAATAAATCCTGTCAAACATTTTCTTTGTACCCCTTATGGTTCATCCTAATGTCATTCAGTGATTGTACTTTGCATAATAATGTCTAGTGCCATAGCGATGCCTAAAATGTTGACTTTTTAAAATTGTTTGTCAAAAGCAGTATCCTAGATTATACAAAGTAGATCCAGATCTTACTGAGGTCTATTTGTTTATAAGTGCTTCAGTGTGTGATACATGTACTGCAATGCTGATGTGCCAGTTCAGTACAAAAAAGGCCCAGATTGTATGCAGCTTGTTACAGTGGAACCCTTATTTTTAAAAAAATCTAGCAATAGCAGATTTCACATATAAATTCCACCTGTTACAGCTGTTACAGGCAGTGAGCCAATTGGCAGGAGTAGTCATATAGCCCCATCTATCTCAAGATGTGTTCATATAGAGCGTTGCGCTATTTGTGGTTCTTAGGTAGGGCATTACCTATGTGTTTAACCTATTTGGGGGTGGCTAAGCACATAGAGTTTAGCAGTGAGTAGTGCAAAAATGCATGTATCAAATGATAGCATGTATTTGTTTCCTCTACAATGCCCCTTCATGTATAGAGACCTTTTTATAATACCTTCATAGCTTAGTTTCTTAATAAAAACAAATATCCTGCACACAGGATTGCTTTTGTTATAATATCTCTTCTTCCAGCATCTGCTATATGTCTGTTCCACAGAAGCAGATTTCCAGTAGCTTATTTAAATATTGATAAATGAAAGGACTGTGGAACAGCTGTTACTCATAGTATAGACAATAAATTACAGACTGATAAGCAGTAATAAAAGTCATTATTCAAATTGGATTATGTTCTTGTAGAAAGTGTAAAAATTTCAAAATCCCAAAGATGTAGTAACAATGGCTTGTCAGTCAAAGGGTTAATTAAACAGCAGTTTTGTTTTGGTTTTTTTATATATACTCATTGATTTTTGATTGATATTTTCTGCTTAGTAACTTTGAGTAAAGCAAAAGGACAAGATCATTTTGCAGCCCCCACTTGTGAAAACGAGAGTATTTACATTATAATTACAAATATTACCTGTTATGAGTTGGCAGAGATGGGGGTACTCAGTACCGGTGAGTACCCCATAAAAAAACCTGTATATATATATATATATATATATATATATATATATATATATATATATATATATATATATATCATATATATATATATATATATATATATATATATCATTAGCAGAATTGACAGGTCATCAGTTTAGACTGAGACGTTCTATCATCTGTGGTATCTGCATCAGTTTGGAGAAAGTATTGAACATTATTTCCTGAAACTACTGTGTAATGTTTTGTTATTTCCTCTATCAGGGGGGTAATAAGAAGTGCTTGATGATCTCACAAGAAATAGCTCAAGTATCAAAACATTGCAGTACATAAATGTGTATGTTTAGAAACTGTAACTCCAAGATTCCTCTTACAATATTACAATAAATTAACATGATGGGTGAGATTGAAATCTTTTGAATGCATTTCACTGCACTTGCTGCAATTGGTTTTCAATAACCAAGCTCCACCCACTATACAACAAATAATTAAAGGGATGTGAAATCCAATTTACTTCTAGCATCAAATTTGCTTCATTGTCATGATATTCTGGGTTGAAGAGATATCTAGGTATTCATTTAGAGCACTACATGGCAGGAAATAGTGATACAAAAGATACCAAGAGAATGAAGAAAATTGATATAGAAGTAAATTAGAAAGTTATTTAAAATTGCATGCTTTATCTGAATCATGAAAGAAAACTTTTGGGTTTCATGTCCCTTAAATGATAGAACTTAACATTTGTGTGCATTATTCACCCATATTGTGAACAAACAAGTGCAAACAAAAACATAATTTATGTAAGAACTTACCTGATAAATGAATTTCTTTCATATTGGCAAGAGTCCATGAGCTAGTGACGTATGGGATATACAATCCTACCAGGAGGGGCAAAGTTTCCCAAACCTAAAAATGCCTATAAATACACCCCTCACCACACCCACAATTCATTTTAACGAATAGCCAAGAAGTGGGGTGATAAAGAAAGGAGTAAAAAGCATCAACAAAGGAATTTGGAAATAATTGTGCTTTATACAAAAAAATCATTACCACCATAAAAAGGGTGGGCCTCATTATGTTTTCTTTCATGTAATTGGCAAGAGTCCATGAGCTAGTGACGTATGGTATAGCAATACCCAAGATGTGGAACTCCACGCAAGAGTCACTAGAGAGGGAGGGATAAAATAAAAACAGCCATTTTCTGCTGAAAAAAATAACTCCACAACCCAAAATATAAATTTTAATCTCATAAATGAAAGAAAAAACTTAAATCAGAAGCAGAGGAATCAAACTGAAACAGCTACCTGAAGAACTTTTCTACCAAAAAACTGCTTTTGAAAAAGCAAATACATCAAAATGGTAGAATTTAGTAAATGTATGCAAAGTAGACCAAGTTGCAGCTTTGCAAATCTGATCAACTGAAGCTTCATTCTTAAAAGCCCAGGAAGTGGAAACTGATCTAGTAGAATGAGCTGTAATTTTCTGAGGCGGGGCTTGACCCGACTCCAAATAAGCTTGACGAATCAAAAGCTTTAACCACGAACCTAAGGAAACGGCAGAAGTCTTCCTGAAATCTTTAGTAGCTTCAACATAATATTTCAGAGCTCTCCCCACATCCAAAGAATGTAAAGATCTCTCCAAAGAATTCTTAGGATTAGGACACAAAGAAGGGACAACAATTTCTCTATTAATGTTAGAATTTACAACCTTAGGTAAGAATCTAAATGAAGTCTGCAAAACTGCTTTATCCTGATGAAAAATCAGAAAAGGAGATTCACAAGAGAGAGCTGATAATTCAGAAACTCTTCTAGCAGAAGAGATGGCCAAAAGAAACAACACTTTCCAAGAAAGTATTTTAATGTCCAAAGAATGCATAGGCTCAAATGGAGGAGCCTGTAAAGCCTTCAAAACCAAATTAAGACTCCAAGGAGGAGAGATTGATTTAATGACAGGTTTGATACGAACCAAAGTCTGCACAAAACAATGAATATCAGGAAGTTTAGCAATCTTTCTGTGAAATAAGACAGAAAGAGCAGAGATTTGTCTTTTCAAGGAACTTGCAGACAAACCTTTATCCAAACCATCCTGAAGAAACTGTAAAATTCTAGGAATTCTAAAAGAATGCCAAGAGAATTTATGAGAGGAACACCATGAAATGTAAGTTTTCCAGACTCGATAATAAATCTTTCTAGAAACAGATTTACAAGCCTGCAACATAGTATTAATCACGAATGAGTCAGAAAAACCTCTATGACTAAGCATTAAGCAATCAAATTTCCATACCATCAAATTCAATGATTTGAGATCCTGATGGAAAAACGGACCTTGAGATAGAAGGTCTGGCCTTAATGGAAGTGGCCAAGGTTGGCAACTGGACATCCGAACAAGATCAGCATACCAAATCCTGTGAGGCCATGCTGGAGCCATCAGCAGCACAAATTAATGCTCCATAATGATCTTGGAGATCACCCTTGGAAGAAGAACTAGAGGCGGGAAAATATAAGCAGGTTGATAACACCAAGGAAGTGTTAACACATCCACTGCTTCCGCCTGGGTAACCCTGGACCTGGACAGGTACCTGGGAAGTTTCTTGTTTAGATGAGATGCCATCAGATCTATTTCTGGAAGACCCCACATCTGAATAACTTGAGAAAACACATCTGGATGGAGAGACCACTCTCCTGGATGTAAAGTCTGATGACTGAGGTAATCCGCTTCCCAATTGTCTATACCTAGGATATGAACTGCAGAAATTAGACAGGAGTTGGATTCCACCCAAACAAGTATCCGAGATACTTCTTTCATAGCTTTAGGACTGTGAGGCCCACCCTGATGATTGACATATGCCACAGTTGTGATATTGTCTGTCTGAACACAAATGAATGATTCTCTCTTCAATAGAGGCCAAAACTGAAGAGCCCTGAGAATCGCACAGAGTTTCAAAATATTTATTGGTAATCTCACCTCTTGAGATTTCCAAACCCCTTGTGCTGTCAGAGATCCCCAAACAGCTCCCCAACCTGAAAGACTCGCATCTGTTGTGATCACAGTCCAGGTTGGACGAACGAAAGAGGCCCCTAGAATAAAACAATGGTAATCTAACCACCCAGTCAGAAAGAACAAGCAACGCGTTTCTCAGACTGCTGATGAAACAGACAGCAGTCTGAGAAACGCGTTGCTTGTTCTTTTAATATCTAGTGTCATGAGACACTGAGATTTTTATTTTATTAATAAAATTTGGTTTTATGTAAACCTCTTTGTGAGAGTCTGAGCTCTGTCAGTCCGGCAAGACATTGGAGAAACCAGTTTCCTTGCAGTGTCAGTGAGCTGGGACACTGTGAGATCCCAGTCTGTTTGATTTAGCACAATTGGGTGCTGCTCCACTTGTGAGTACCTTTTTGATTACCTAACAAATCTCTTTCACCAACTGTATTACACTAGGAGGCGCCTTTGTCTTTTTGTGATTTTTTTCACAGAGAAAACTTGCTCTTAGATCCTGATTTCCCTGACAAAGCAGCTGACTCCAGTCATCATATGTGTTCCTGATCATTGATCATCCTGGTATTTGATCACATTCATCATTTGGGACTATACCCACCCCAATTGGGACATTTACCATCTATATAACATTGCAGAAGAAGACAGCATTTCCAGATAAGAACCTTTCAGGAATTTCTCATTACTGTATTTGCTATTATTTGTGTTGTATCCTATGTTTCTCATAGTCCCATATTTATAAGAATTGTTTCTTTTTTGTTTACATTATTCCGTATAGTATATTTTATTATAGTTATTATATGTAATATCTTGTTCTCTTCTCTCTTAGCCTATTTACATAATAATCATATAAGGTCCTGTGCGCCCCCTAGTAGTAACACACCCTTAGTGTTACTGATTGTTTCTTTTAACAAATTGGTAATGCTTGTCTAGAAAAAAGAGTCTCAGGAACTGATAGTGATCTGGATGAATCAGAATATGAAGATATGCATCCTGTAAATCTATTGTGGACATATAATGCCCTTGCTGAACAAAAGGCAGAATAATCCTTATAGTCACCATCTTGAAAGATGGTACCCTTACATATCGATTCAAAATTTTTAGATCCAAAACTGGTCTGAAAGAATTTTCTTTCTTTGGGACAATGAATAGATTTGAATAAAACCCCAGACTCTGTTCCTGAAACGGAACTGGCATGATTACCCCTGATAACTCCAGGTCTGAAACACACTTCAGGAAAGCCTGAGCCTTTACTGGGTTTGCTGGAATGCATGAGAGAAAAAATCTTCTCACAGGCGGTCTTACTCTGAATCCTATTCTGTACCCCTGAGAAACAATACTCTGAGATTTTTCAAAGATGTTTGGATCAATTCGGTCCAAAGTTAATGGATTCAATCTGCCCCCTACCAGCTGAGTTGGAATGAAGGATTAGATTTCTGTTCCTTATTTTGTCAAAAGGAACAAAAACGGTTAGAAGCTTTAAATTTACCCTTAGGTCTTTTATCCTGAGGCAAAACAACTCCCTTCCCCCCAGTAACAGTTGAAATTATTGAATCCAACTGAGAACCAAATAACTTATTACCTTGGAAAGAAAGAGATAGCAATCTGGACTTAGATGTCATGTCAGCATTCCAAGATTTAAGCCACAAAGCTCTTCTAGCTAAAATAGCTAAAGACATAGATTTAACATCAATTTTGATGATATCAAAAATGGCATCACAAATAAAATGATTTAGCATGTTGAAGCAAGTGAACAATGCTAGACAAATCAGAATCTAATTCTTTTTTTTTTTTTTTTATATTTATTTATTTATTTATATCCAACTGAAAGTACATACATAACATAACAGGACATCTTCGCACCTCGCAGGGTACGGCATAAAAAAAGAAAAAAACAAAAAAACTAAATACTATTTCATGATGAAAGCCAGCTTAAACTAACAGGATAATCATATCATTAAATCAAAACTTAAGAACATAATTAAACATCATAGTATGTATGTAATCAATATACCTGTACTTCAAAGTTGGGGTTTTAATCTTTGTAAGTATTTCCCTTATTCTTTTTCCTCAGTTTTTCCCTGAATCAAAGTATAATAATATTACATATAGGCCCCTGGATTAGGCCCATATCTTGCTCCTATGCTCTGATGGGGGGAGAGGGGGGATAGGGAGGGAGAAGAGAAAAAAAAAAAAGGAAAAACCCTTTGTTTCAAAATTAAGCAGGCTGTCCAACTACTCAATCTGATTACCAAATCCCTAATAAAATTATCTCTGTATTTCTGAAGGGAAAGATAAGATGTTCTCTCTCACTAACTGGAAAGCTTTTAATAAACAAAGACCACTTATTAAAAAAAAACCCTAATGTCTTGGTCACTGTTCAAGTCAACATTATATTGCTCAAGTACATATTGTTTTTTCAGATAATTTTTTACTTCTACTATACTAGGTACATCCTTTGTCTTCCATTTTCTGAATATCAGACTTCTAACTGCCAAAATTATTGCATTAATTAACTTCCTATGTTGTGGGTATTGCTCATCATCCCACAGACAAACTATCTGTCTTATATTGAGAGTCCCAATAGGGAGTTTCAGAGATCTAGAGACCCAGAAAGCCACCTTGTGCCATATCTGATTTATCTTAGGGCGATTCCATATCATGTGGACCAAGTTAGCCCCTAGATAAGAACATTTAGGGCAAGCCTTAAATGATAAATTACCCCATTTATACCCTTTTTCTGGGGTATAGTAACTTATGTGTAAAAGCTTTACATGAGATTCAATCCAGGTAGAGGATAATGTGCTTTGGGATACCAAATCTAATGATCTTTTTATATGTGAAATACTTATCTCCAGCCCTGGCGCTGTTTTACCCCATTGTTGAGATATTTCTCTTAAATTGAGGTCATTTAGTCTAGAGAGTATTATTTGATAACCTATAGAAATTGAAAAGAGCCCGTTTTTGACCATCGTGATCCAGTTCTCGACTTCTCCCCAGCTCCAATTCAGTTCAAAATCTTTCAAGAGCCTATTGGCATAATGTCTTATTTGTAAATAGGCATAAAAATCTTTATTGTCTAGATTAAATTCATGCTTTAAATTACTAAATTTAATTGTGGAGTTCTCTACATCTAATAACTGGACAATCCTACAGAGTCCTAGGTCCCTCCAGTTCTGAAAGACTCTAGCTTGAGATCCCTCTTGAAATTCTGGATTACCCAGGATCGTTTGATATCTCGAGATATTAGTTTTAAGCCCTAGTAAGCTAATAATTTTCCGCCAGGCTAAGATAGGAACATAAATAGATTTCATTTGCTTAATTATCCTAGGACAGTTCCTAGACTCACAATGAATTAATGATACTGGTAGATAAGGAAAAACATAATTTATGTAAGAACTTACCTGATAAATTCATTTCTTTCATATTAGCAAGAGTCCATGAGCTAGTGACGTATGGGATATACATTCCTACCAGGAGGGGCAAAGTTTCCCAAACCTTAAAATGCCTATACATACACTCCTCACCACACCCACAAATCAGTTTAACGAATAGCCAAGAAGTGGGGTGATAAGAAAAAAGTGCGAAAGCATATAAAATAAGGAATTGGAATAATTGTGCTTTATACAAAAAAATCATAACCACCACAAAAAGGGTGGGCCTCATGGACTCTTGCTAATATGAAAGAAATGAATTTATCAGGTAAGTTCTTACATAAATTATGTTTTCTTTCATGTAATTAGCAAGAGTCCATGAGCTAGTGACGTATGGGATAATGACTACCCAAGATGTGGATCTTTCCACGCAAGAGTCACTAGAGAGGGAGGGATAAAATAAAGACAGCCAATTCCTGCTGAAAATAATCCACACCCAAAATAAAGTTTAATGAAAACATAAGCAGAAGATTCAAACTGAAACCGCTGCCTGAAGTACTTTTCTACCAAAAACTGCTTCAGAAGAAGAAAACACATCAAAATGGTAGAATTTAGTAAAAGTATGCAAAGAGGACCAAGTTGCTGCTTTGCAAATCTGATCAACCGAAGCTTCATTCCTAAACGCCCAGGAAGTAGAAACTGACCTAGTAGAATGAGCTGTAATCCTTTGAGGCGGAGTTTTACCCGACTCGACATAGGCATGATGAATTAAAGATTTCAACCAAGATGCCAAAGAAATGGCAGAAGCTTTCTGGCTTTTTCTAGAACCAGAAAAGATGAAAAATAGACTAGAAGTCTTTCGGAAAGACTTAGTAGCTTCAACATAATAATACAAAGCTCTAACAACATCCAAAGAATGCAATGATTTCTCCTTAGAATTCTTAGGATTAGGACATAATGAAGGAACCACAATTTCTCTAGTAATGTTGTTAGAATACACAACCTTAGGAAAAAATTCAAAAGAAGTTCGCAACACCGCCTTATCCTGATGAAAAATCAGAAAAGGAGACTCACAAGAAAGAGCAGATAATTCAGAGACTCTTCTGGCAGAAGAGATGGCCAAAAGAAACAAAACTTTCCAAGAAAGAAGTTTAATGTCCAAATGAATGCATGGGTTCAAAAGGAGGAGCTAGAAGAGCCCCCAGAACCAAATTCAAACTCCAAGGAGGAGAAATTGACTGAATGACAGGTTTTATATGAACCAAGTCTTGTACAAAACAATGAATATCAGGAAGATTAGCAATCTTTCTGTGAAAAAGAACAGAAAGGGCAGAGATTTGTCCTGTCAAGGAACTTGCGGACAAACCTTTATCTAAACCATCCTGAAGAAACTGTAAAAAAAATTCTCGGAATTCTAAAAGAATGCCAGGAAAAATGATGAGAAGACACTAAGAAATATATGTCTTCCAGACTCTATAATATATCTCTCTAGATACAGATTTTACGAGCCTGTAACATAGTATTAATCACAGAGTCAGAGAAACCTCTTTGACCAAGAATCAAGCGTTCAATCTCCATACCCTTAAATTTAAAGATTTGAGATCCTGATGGAAAAAAGGACCTTGCGACAGAAGGTCTGGTCTTAACGGAAGAGCCCACGGTTGGCAAGAGGCCATCCGAAAAAGAATCCGTCCATGCTGGAGCTACCAGCAGAACAAACGAGCATTCCTTCAGAATCTTGGAGATTACTCTTGGAAGAAGAACTAGAGGCGGAGAGATATAGGCAGGATGATACTTCCAAGGAAGTGATAATGCATTCACTGCCTCCGCCTGAGGATCCCGGGGTCTGAACAGATACCTGGGAAGTTTCTTGTTTAAATGAGAAACCATCAGATCTATTTCTGGAAGTTCCCTCATTTGAACAATCTGAAGAAATACCTCTGGGTGAAGAGACCATTCGCCCGGATACAACGTTTGACGACTGAGATAATCCGCTTCCTAATTGTCTATACCTGGGAAATGAACCGCAGAGATTAGACAGGAGCTGGATTCTGCCCAAACCAGAATTCGAGATACTTCTTTCATAGCCAGAGGACTGTGAGTCCCTCCTTGATGATTGATGTATGCCACAGTTGTGACATTGTCTGTCTGAAAACAAATGAACGACTCTCTCTTCAGAAGAGGCCAAGACTGAAGAGCTCTGAAAATTGCACGGAGTTCCAAATATTGATCGGTAATCTCACCTCCTGAGATTCCCAAACCCCTTGTGCCATCAGAGACCCCCACACAGCTCCCCAACCTGTAAGACTTGCATCTGTTGAAATTACAGTCCAGCTCGGAAGAACAAAAGAAGCCCCCTGAACTAAACGATGGTGATCTGTCCACCACGTCAGAGAGTGTCGTACAATTGGTTTTAAAGATATTAATTGAGATATCTTTGTGTAATCCCTGCACCATTGGTTCAGCATACAGAGCTGAAGAGGTCGCATGTGAAAATGAGCAAAGGAGATCGCGTCCGATGCAGCAGTCATAAGACCTAAAATTTCCATGCATAAGGCTACCAAAGGGAATGATTGTGACTGAAGGTTTTGACAAGCTGATATCAATGTTAGACTTCTCTTGTCTGACAAAGACAGAGTCATAGACACTGAATCTACCTGGAAACCTAAAAAGGTTACCCTTGTCTGAGGAATCAATGAACTTTTTGGTAAATTGATCCTCCAACCATGATCTTGAAGAAACAACACAAGTCGATTCGTATGAGATTCTGTAAAATGTGAAGACTGAGCAAGTACCAAGATATCGTCCAAATAAGGAAATACCAATACCCTGTTCTCTGAATACAGACAGAAGGGCACCGAGAACCTTTGTAAAAATTCTTGGAGCTGATGCTAAGCCAAACGGTAGAGCCACAAAACTGGTAATGCTTGTCTAAAAAAGAGAATCTCAGAAACTAAAAGTGATCTGGATGAATCGGAATATGCAGCTATGCATCCTGTAAATCTATTGTAGACATATAATGCCCTTGCTGAACAAAAGGCAGGATAGTCCTTACAGCTACCATCTTGAATGTTGGTATCCTTACATAACGATTCAATATTGATGGATCCGGAACTGGTCTGAAGGAATTGACCTTCTTTGGTACAATGAAGAGATAGAATAAAACCCCAGCCCCTGTTCCATAACTGGAACTGGCATAATTACTCCAGCCAACTCTAGATCTGAAACACATTTCAGAAATGATTGAGCTTTTGCTGGGTTTACTGGGACACGGGAAAGAAAAAAATCTCTTTGCAGGAGGCCTTAACTTGAAGCCAAATCTGTACCCTTCTGAAACAATGTTCTGAAACCAGAGATTGTGAACGGAATTGATCCAAATTTCTTTGAAAAGAATGTAAACTGCCCCATACCAGCTGAGCTGGAATGAGGGCCACACCTTCATGGGGACTTAGGAGCTGGCTTTGGGTTTCTAAGGCTTGGATATATTCCAAAGTGAAGAAGGTTTCCAAACTGATACCGCTCCTGAGGATGAAGGATCAGGCTTTTGTTCCTTGTTGTGATGAAAGGAACGAAAACAATTATTAGACCTAAATTTACCTCAGATTTTTTATCCTGTGGTAAAAAAGTTCCCTTCCTTCCAGTAACAGTTGAGATAAAAGAATCCAACTGAGAACCGAATAATTTATTACCCTGGAAAGAAAGGGATAGCAAAGTTGACTTAGAAGACATATCAGCATTCCAAGTTTTAAGCCATAAAGCTCTTCTAGCTAAAATAGTTAGAGACATATACTTGACATCAATTCTAATGATATCAAAGATGGCATCACAAATAAAATAATTAGCATGTTATAGAATAATAATGCTATGAGAATTATGATCTGTTACGTGTTGCGCTAAAGTTTCTAACCAAAAAGTTGAAGCTGCAGCAACATCCGCTAAAAATATAGCAGGAGTAGAGACAGCCCCATTAACCTTAGGGATTTTGTCCCAAACTCTAATCTGTCAGATGGCACAGGATATAATTGCTTAAAACATTTTAAAAGGAGTAAATGAATTACCCAAATTATTCCATTCCCTGGAAATTACTTCAGAAATAGCATCAGGGACAGGAAACACTTCTGGAATAACTACAGGAGATTTAAAAACCTTATTTAAACGTTTAGTTTTAGTATCAAGAGGACCAGAATCCTCTATTTCTAATGCAATTAATACTTCTTTAAATAAAGAACGAATAAATTCCATCTTGAACAAATACAAAGATGTATCAGCATCAACCTCTGAGACAGAAACCTCTGAACCAGAAGAACCATTATCAGTATCAGAATGATGATGTTCATTTAAAAATTCATCTGAAAAAAGAGAAGTTTTAAAAGATTTTTATGTATACTAGAAGGAGAAATAACAGACATAGCCTTCTTAATGGATTTAGAAACAAAATCTCTTATGTTATCAGGAACACTCTGAGTATTAGATGTTGACGGAACAGCAACAGGTAATGTAACAGTACTAAAGGAAATTTTATCTGCATTAACAAGTTTGTCATAATATTTAATACAAACAACAGCTGAAGGAACAGATACCAAAAGTGATACACTTAGCTTTGGTAGCTCCAGCACCGGGCAGCGATTTTCCTGAAGTATCTTCTGACTCAGTTGCAACGTGGAACATCTTGCGATATGTAATAGAAAAAACAACATATAAAGCAAAATTGATCAAATTCCTTAAATGACAGTTTCAGGAATGGGAAAAAAATGCCAGTGAACAAGCCTCTAGCAACCAGAAGCAATAAATAATGATACTTAAATAATGTGGAGACAAAAGTGACGCCCATATTTTTTTAGCGCCAAATAAGACGCCCACATTATTTGGCGCCTAAATGCTTTTGGCGCCAAAAATGACACCACATCCGGAACGCCGACACTTTTGACGCAAAAGAACGTCAAAAATGACGCAACTTCCGGCGACACGTATGACGCCGGAAACAGAAAAAAAATTTTGCGCCAAAAAAGTCTGCGCCAAGAATGACGCAATAAAATGAAGCATTTTCAGCCCCCCGCGAGCCTAACAGCCCACAGGGAAAAAGTCAAATTTTTTAAGGTAAGAAAAAATTATTGATTCAAATGCATTATCCCAAATATGAAACTGACTGTCTGAAAATAAGGAATGTTGAACATCCTGAGTCAAGGCAAATAAATGTTTGAATACATATATTTAGAACTTTATAAAAAAGTGCCCAACCATAGCTTAGAGTGTCACAGAAAATAAGACTTACTTACCCCAGGACACTCATCTACATGTTTGTAGAAAGCCAAACCAGTACTGAAACTAAAATCAGCAGAGGTAATGGTATATATATAAGAGTATATCGTCGATCTGAAAAGGGAGGTAAGAGATGAATCTCTACGACCGATAACAGAGAACCTATGAAATAGACCCCGTAGAAGGAGATCATTGCATTCAAATAGGCAATACTCTCCTCACATCCCTCTGACATTCACTGCACGCTGAGAGGAAAACCGGGCTCCAACCTGCTGCGGAGCGCATATCAACGTAGAATCTAGCACAAACTTACTTCACCACCTCCATAGGAGGCAAAGTTTGTAAAACTGATTTGTGGGTGTGGTGAGGGGTGTATTTATAGGCATTTTAAGGTTTGGGAAACTTTGCCCCTCCTGGTAGGAATGTATATCCCATACGTCACTAGCTCATGGACTCTTGCTAATTACATGAAAGAAAGCTATACTCTGCTCAAGAATATTGTTAGTGACATAGCTTGCACTTACTAGCCAATCCAAAACTATCCTAGCTAGAAATGCCAGATTGTAAGTATGGATGTCAGGAAGCGCCAAACCTCCAGATATTCTAGCAGAGCAGAGTTTTTTGAATGATATTCTAGATCTCTTACCCTGCCAAATGAACCTCCGAATTGATGTATTCAAATCTCTCACATCCTTTCCTCTCAACAACACTGGAGTATTTTGGAGGGCATACAGAATCTTTGGCAATAATATAATTTTAAATAGGGCTATACGACCCGAGATTGAAAGGGGGAAATTTTGCCAGTTCTTCAAAGATTCTTTTATCTTAACAAATAAGGAAGATATATTTAAGTCATACCAAGTCTTGGGATGTCTTGAAATAAATATTCTGAGGCATTTGAAGCAATAAGAGGCCAATTTAAAGGGTAAATCAGTCCTATCAATACCATTTTCCATGATCCAAAAAATCTCTGATTTTGAGACATTAACCCTGTAGCCGGAAAAGGACCCATAAACTTCTATAATTGAAAGAAGTTTAGCAATATTTTGCCTTACATTAGATACATACAGGAGAATATCATCGGCATAAAGAGAAATTATCATTTCTTTCCCTCCTAACCTAATGCCCTCTATTTGATTTCGCACCATTATCGCCAATGGTTCAATCGAAATATTAAATAAAAACGGAGATAATGGGCAGCCTTGTCGAGTGCCCCTTCTAAGACGAATATCTGGTGAAAGGTTATTATTCACTATTATTTTTGTGACAGGAAAATCATAAAGATTACGTATGAAGTTAACAAAATTATCCTTAAATCCAAACTTATTCAAAGAAAATACTAGGTGATCATAATGAATTGAATCGAACGCCTTTTCGGCATCAATTGAAATAAGCGCTGGATCTACCACTTCACTATTATATTGTTTATAAATTTCCTTATTATTATTATAATAATCTATCACCAGAAATATTTCTCTAATCTTAGCTGCCGAGTTTCTTTTAAACATGAAACCAGCCTGATCTTCATGTATTATAGTCGGTAAAACTCTTTACAGCCGTTTCGCAAGCACAGAGGTAAGCAGCTTATAATCCGCGTTTAATAAAGCTATAGGGCGATAGGATTCTTTTTTAGTTGGGTCCTTCCCCGGCTTCAGGATCAGCATTGTTAAAGAGGCAGCAAAACTGGAGGGAATTGGTGTATTCTCCTTATAAAGAGAGTTATATAAGTTCTTAAGATATGGAGAAATATTTGGTCCTAGGATCCTGTAGAATTGTGTAGCTATTTCTATTTCGCTATCCGTGATCAGAGCATTTATCTCAGAGCAGGCTTCGGGCGAAATCACTGGGTTTGTGATTTTTTCCCAAAATTCTTCTCTAAGCTGTAGATTAGACTCATGGAATGCGTATAAATTATTATAGTACTTAGTAAATACTTCAAGTATCTCTTCAGAAGATGTAGCCACTAATCCTTCGTCTTGTATAAGCCCCATGACTGTAGAGCTCCTATCATTCTTAACTAATGCTGCCAATAATTTACCAGATTTATTCCCATATTTGTAGAATTTGGCTTGTTGCCTAATCTCATCTTGAGTAGATTTGTAAATTAATAATGTATCCCTCTCTTTTTTTGCTCTATTATAGATGTCCCAGTTCTCAGGGGATTTATTTAAGAGATATTGATTATATGCATTAGTAAGAAATTTTAAGACCTCCTGTTCTCTTTTTTTAGTTTTCTTTCTTAACATTATTACATAGGACGTAATTTCTCCTCTTAACACAGCTTTTGCTGTTTCCCAAAAAACTAATGGTTTATTTATATATTCTCCATTAAAGGATACAAATTCAACACATTTTATCCTAAGGAATTCTTTAAATTTAATATCATTTGACAAATATTTAGGAAACCAAAAGCGTGATGGAGCATACCTAGAATTTGGAACAGGTATTGATAGAGAAATCGGAGCGTGATCTGATATTAAGATTGGATATATGTTGACCTTATTTTTCAAACTCACCACCTTATCATTTACCAGAAACAAATCAATTCTAGAAAAAGATTGGTGTGCTTTTGAAAGACATGTATATTCCTGTACATCAGGATTCGTCACTCTCCATATATCTCTAAGAGCCAAATTAGACATGATTTTCCTAAAAATTTTTGATTCCATAACATCTCTCTTAGTTTTAACTCTCTGTGATTTTTTCCTAAGTCTGTCAAGCGGAACTTGCGGGGCCATATTAAAATCTCCTCCCATAATCACATAACCCTCGGCACACTGTAAAATCCTTAATTGAAGATTATCCCAGAAACTTGGAGACAAAGTATTTGGTGCATATACATTACAAAGTGTGTAGATTGAATTACCTATTTTCACTTTCAATAGAACATAGCGGCCATCTGGGTCCGTAAAAATCTGTAATATATTAGCTTTAATTTTTTTCGCTAGTAAGATAACAACCCCTTTCCGTTTATTTTCACCTGGAGATGCCACTACCTCCCCCACCCAAGAAAATTTCAATTTAGCTGACTCCTTTAAGCTCAAGTGAGATTCTTGTAGGAATGCTATGGAACAATCCAGTTTTTTAAGATGCGATAGTACTGTTTTCCTTTTCACCGGAGAATTAAAGCCGCCTATGTTCCATGAAATTATATTCATATAACTTATAATATCAGCCATATATAATAACTAAAAAAAAAAAAAAAAAAAAAAAAAAAAAGAAAGAAAAGAAGGAAAAAAAAAAAAAATCCCCCCCCTACACCACCTCTTCCCCCCCTCCCCCAATAATACCGAGACAAAGTTTCTTTTTAAAAAAAACCCTTTTGAACAAATTGTCTGTGAAGGATAGCTGTCCTTCCCCCAATTACCTTTGCACAGAGACATATGTAAAAGGAAAAAGATTGTATGACTATATTAAGTCAAAACCTTAGAATTATCTGGAGGAGACTTGTAATATCTTATTCTCTATCAAATATTTCTCAGCCATTTTATAATTATCGAACAAGTGAACTTTATCCTCATGCGTAACCCTTAATTTAGCTGGATATATCAATGTCGCCTGTATTCCTTGATTAATTAACTTCGTGCATAAAGGTGACATTTCCTTTCTCTTTAAGGAAGTCTCATAAGAGAAATCCTGAAAGAGAAATAATCTACTCTCCCCTAAAAAGATGGGTTGAGATTTTCGATAAAACTGCAATAATGTCACCTTATCCTGGAAGTTCAATAGTTTGGCAAGCACTGGTCTTGGTCTTAGAACCTTATTACTCATTTCTAACCTGTTCCCTAGTCTATGGGCTCGTTCCACAATAATACTGGGGTAAGTGGGAGGAATGCCCACAATTTTAGCTAAAGTTATTGCAATGAATTCTTCCAAATTTTCATTCCCTTTATTCTCAGGAAGACCGACTATCTTAATGTTATTCCTTCTGGAATCTAATTCTTATTGTTCCAACCAAAAAGTTGATGCAGCTGCAACATCAGCCAAAGAAATTGCAGGCCTGAGAAGATGACCTGAATATAAATAAGCTTTCCTTAGATAAGATTCAAGTTTCCTATCTAAAGGATCTTTAAAAGAAGTACTATCTTCCATAGGAATAGTAGTAAGTTTAGCAAGAGTAGAGAGAGCCCCGTCAACTTTGGGGATATTTTACCAAAACTCTAAAGAAACTGCAGGCAAAGGATACAATTTTTTAAACCTTGAAGAAGGAATAAAAGAAGTACCATGCCTATTCCATTCCTTAGAAATCATATCAGAAATAGCATCAGGAACTGGAAAAACCTCTGGAATAACCACAGGAGGTTTATAAACAGAATTTAAACGTTTACTAGTTTTACTATCAAGAGGACTATTTTCCTCCATATCCAATGTAATCAACCCTTCCTTTAACAAAGAACAAATATACTCCATATTAAATAAATAAGAAGATTTGTCAGTGTCAATATCTGAGGCAGGATCTTCTGAATCAGATAGATCCCCATCAGAGAAGGATAAATCAGCATATTGCCGGTCATTTGAAATTTCAGCAACTTTATGATAAGTTTTATAAGACCTTTTACATTTATTAGAAGGCGGGATTTACAGGTATATCTTGCACATTAGATGTTGAAGGAACAGAAACAGGTAATGAACTACTACTGATGGATACATTTTCTGCATGTAAAAGTTTATCATGACAACTTTTACAAACCACAGCAGGAGATATAACCTCCACAAGTTTATAACAAATGCACTTAGCTTTGGTAGAACTGTTATCAGGCAGCAGGGTTCCAACATAGACTTCTTAAACAGGATCAGATTGAGACATCTTGCAAATGTAAGAGAAAAAAACAACATATAAAACAAAATTATCAATTTCCTTATATGGTAGTTTCAGGAATGGAAAAAAAATGCAAACAGCATAGCCCTCTGATAGAGAAAAAAAAGGCAAGAGGCATATAGGAATGGGGTCTTAAATAATAAAAATATTTGGCGCCAAGTATGACGCACAACAAACAGAAAAATATTTTTTGGCGCCAAAAACGTCCGGAATGACACACTTGTGTCACGGATGACGCAACCTTGTGAAGGACTTGGCATCAACTAAGATGCCGGAAATGACAAATCTGTGTCAACAAACGTAACTTTGCGCCAAAAAAATCTTGCGCCAAGAATGATGCAATAAACTTTGGCATTTTAGAGGAAAGAAGGATGCGTGGGTCTGGCGCTAGTATATGAACCTACAGCTCTCTCCTAAAGGGGTGCCTAGTCATCCCTTGAAATAGTTACAAAATGTAGATAATGGAGTGAGCGCCAAAAAGGCAGAGGTATAATAAGTATAATAAAATAATGTGTGTATAAATGCTCTTCAATAATATGAAATATAAAATATAAATATTTAATATTTGGTTAAAAATACTTTACTTGGTAAAGTTCTGGTAACAATATATATTAGAGGAATATGTCGTATATAATGGTGCTGTTTAATACATATTAATACACAATATCATGGATCTATGAACATATTACATAAATGAAATGTCAACAGTATGAAATAAAAACAAAATTGGATAAGACCGTAACATACAAATGGCAGATACAGTAGATAAAAATGTGTAAAAATACTTTGGTAATAGTCCAGTGATAGTGTCCAAGCAATAATGTGTGACACTTGAGAGTCCAGTGAAAAAAAAAACAATTGTGTGGAAAGTGTCCTAGAGTGGTTCAAAGTTCAGTGTAATCCAAATGATCCTTGTGGTGTCAAAATTCAAGTGTAAATCCAAAAGCCAGTGGCAAATAGAAAACAGTGAAAAAATGTGAAAAAATGTCAGGAGAAAGGCTTGATATCAGGCCAAAACGCGTCGACATATAAACGGTGAGAGACATTCTGATACTCTAAAAAAGTATTACTTCTATTGTTCTTAGTATTGTCTTGTTTTTTTCCACAGGTTTTTTTTCTATTTTTTTCTATTATATATTTTTTATCCAACTGTATTCATATTTGGTTTGGTACACCAGTGTGATATCACTCAGGACTCCTTCCTGTTTACACACTTATCACACCATTTTTAATTTTATTTTTATTTTTATCTCAGTCCAAACTTCTGATTCCTGTATTTTTTAACTTGTTTTTAGCACACTTTTATATAGAGTTGGACTTTGATTTTTAACATTTTTTCACATTTTTTCACTGTTTTCTATTTGCCACTGGCTTTTGGATTTACACTTGAATTTTGACACCACAAGGATCATTTGGATTACACTGAACTTTGAACCACTCTAGGACACTTTCCACACAATTCTTTTTTTTTTCACTGGACTCTCAAGTGTCACACATTATTGTTTGGACACTATCACTGGACTATTACCGAAGTATTTTTACACATTTTTATCTACTGTATCTGCCATTTGTGTGTTACGGTCTTATCCAATTTTGTTTTTATTTCATACTGTTGACATTTCATTTATGTAATGTGTTCATGGATCCATGATATTGTGTATTAATATGTATTAAACAGCACCATTTTATACAACATATTCCTCTAATATATATTGTTACCAGAACTTTACAGAGTAAAGTATTTTTAACCAAATAGTAAATATTTATATTTTATATTTCATATTATTGAAGAGCATTTATACACACATTATTTTATTATACTTATTAAACTTTGGCATTTTGCGCCCTCGCAAGCCTAATTCTGCCAGCGAATTTAAAAGACAGCCAATTTGAAAAAAAGACTAAACCCCAGGTAAGATTTTTTTTTTTCTTCCTAAAAAAACATTTCCCAGATATGAAACGGACAGTCTGCAAAAGGAAATATACTGAAACCTGAATCATGGCAAATATAAGTACAATACATATATTTAGAACTTTATATAAATACATAAAGTGCCAAACCATAGCTGAGAGTGTCTTAAGTAATAAAAACATACTTACCAAAAGACACCCATCCACATATAGCAGATAGCCAAACCAGTACTGAAACAGTTATCAGTAGAGGTAATGGAATATGAGAGTATATCGTCAATCTGAATAAGGGAGGTAGGAGATGAATCTCTACGACCGATAACAGAGAACCTATGAAATAGATCCCCCATAAGGAAAACCATAAAATCAATAGGCAATACTCCCTTCACATCCCTCTGACATTCACTGTACTCTGAGAGGAATCGGGCTTCAAAATGCTGAGAAGCGCATATCAACGTAGAAATCTTAGCACAAACTTACTTCACCACCTGCATAGGAGGCAAAGTTTGTAAAACTGAATTGTGGGTGTGGTGAGGGGTGTATTTATAGGCATTTTGAGGTTTGGGAGACTTTGCCCCTCCTGGTAGGATTGTATATCCCATACGTCAGTAGCTCATGGACTCTTGCTAATTACATGAAAGAAAGCCCACTTATCAAAAACACTATTTTTTTGTTTTCTTTTGGTTTTTCTTTCTCTCCTTCACAGTCAGAACCCTGCACCACAAACTAAAAACTGCCTTTTTTTTTTTTTTTTTGAGGCACCTCAAAGTATAGTCTAGACATTTTACATATCACTAAACCAGAGATCTTTAGAGAATGTGGCCCACTGTGTGATAACGTAAAGGAGCAGTTTAATGGAAAATTTGTTTTAGCTTAAAGGGATATGAAACCCAAAAATTTTTTGCAATTTTAAACAACTTTCTAATTTGCGTGTATTATCAATTTTTCTTCGTACTCTTGGTATCTTTTGTTGAAAAGAACGGCCGTATGCTTAGGAGTCGGCCCATTTATGGAGCACTATATGGCATCAGTTTTGCAAGAATGCTATCCATTTGCAGGAGCATTAGATGGCAGCACTATTTCCTGCTATGTAGTGCTCCAGATGCCTACCTAGGTATCTCTTCAACACAGAATATCATGCGAAAGAAGAAAATTTGATAATAGAAGAAAACTGGAAAAAAATTGAAAATTGTATGCTCTGTCTAATCACATTTTTGGGTTTCATATCCCTTTAATTTGTTTACAATGACGTGTACCATTTGAAACCACAACCCATTCAAATGTGCTCAGCTTGAAGGGTGTAGAACAGTGTTTTTCAACCAGTGTGCCGTGGCACACTAGTGTGCCGTGAGAGATCCTCAGGTGTGCCACGGCAGACTGACAACAGTGCGGGGGTGTCCCTCTTTCAAATTTTTAAATATTGGGAGGTATGTGACAGGCTCATCAGGCATCATTTACAACCATGACATTGACTTTCATTCACAGACAATCATTATGATTGTTTGTGAATGAATGTCAATATGTCACGTATAGTTTGTAGGAGGCATGGCATGACAGCACAGTACAGTGTGTGTGTGTATATATATATATATATATATATATATATATATATACTGTATATATACTGTATATATACTGTATATATATCCTGTATTAGGCTACAATGTGTGATTTTGTAAAATTTTGGGATGGTGGTGTGCCACAGGATTTTTTAATGTAAAAAAGTGTGCCACGGCAAAAAAAAGGTTGCAAATCACTGGTGTAGAATACCCCATTATCTTATCTTTCTATATATACGCCTCAGTTGTTTTTTTATCTCCCACTGTATACTCAAAGCCCAAAAGAGAACATTTAAAAATGGAAATTTTAATATCCCTGTCACTCCACCCACAGTGGGGGTGCTCATTTATATACATAGCTTTTCTATAGCCAATACTGCTGTACTGTTTTATTTAAATGAGTTTTATCCATGGACAGCGCTGCAGAATATGTTGGTATTTCATAAATTAAGTATAATAATAAAATAAAATAATACTGAAATTGTCAGTATTGTGGAAATAAATGTTAACAATTTAACAGAGTTCAGCAGGGGAGAAAATGTTATAGTACTTTGTCCCTTTAAAAGAAGAAAACAATGTTTTAAAATTTTACAGAGTGAGATGGAAGTACACCATTTGAGTTATGTGTCCAATATTTTTATTCTAATTTGTAACTCCACATTTTACTGATGGATTATTTCACACTTATTTTACTATTTTGTTCTAAAAAAAAATAAATTGTGTGATTTCTCTCCATGGGGGTGTGTTTTGATAATCATGCCCTTTAACAAACTACACAAGCAGTTTTTTTTTAACCATTTATTTGTGTGAGTGTGGGGGGGAAGCACAACTAGACACCTGTATAATAAGTGGAAGCACCTTGTCTGGTGGCAGAATGATAAATTGGCCCTCAGTATATATTTACTATGTTTAGATACTAACATAAATATTAGAAGACAAAATGACAATATAATGAAACTAATGAATAGATATTATCCTACTCGGCAACCACAGTTAATCAAAATGTTTTTCAAAATATTTTGTGTTCTTCCTCCAATAAATAATCTTTTAAATTGCACCTTTTTAATATTTAAATGAAATTAAAGAAAGGTGAAAAATTATTTTTATGTTAAATCCACAATACTGTATATTACAAGTAAAGTTTAAAGGGACAGTGTACACTAATGCTCCTACTTTAATGTGTTTTAAATTATCCATTTGACTTGTTGGCGAGAATTACAATTGTTTACAAAAAGCTCCTTTAAATTTATTTTGTCATTTTAAATAGCTTTTCCCCACAATCTAAGCTGTACAATTTCAGTACAGTAGTACTGATATAGAAAACATATGTAAACAAGAAAGAGCAGATTAAATCACACTCTAAGTTGAGGGGGAAGATATAGGTACAACATTTTTAATTTTCAATTGCTCCCTCTTGGGACACAAAACTGCTTTTAACATTCCGCCAGTGGCAGAGAAACATCTCCTCTCCCAGTGTAGTATATTAAAATGCCTCTCGGTGAGACTACCTTGTGACAGTGATTTCATACTTTTAGAACATTTCCCCTGCAACCTTCACTGCAATGAGGATACCTTTAGAACATAGGGCTACTGTGACATTAGGCTATTAATAGTGGCCTAGATTTAGAGTTTTGTCGGTAAAGACCCGCATAGCTAACGCTGCTTTTTTTTCCTACCGCTGCTTCCAAACAACGCTGGTATTGAGAGTTGTCTGAGGGGCTGCGTTAGGCTCAAAAAAGGGAGCATGAGCCGAATTTACCGCCACTTCAACCCTCAATACCAGCATTATTTACGGTAGCGGTAAGCTGGCAAAACGTGCTTGTGCGCGATTCCCCCATAGGAAACAATGGGGCAGTTTGGGCTGAAAAAAACCTAACACCTGCAAAAAAGCAGCGTTAAGCTCCCAACGCAGCCCCATTGTTTCCTATGGGGAAACAGTTTCTAAGTCTGCACCTAACACCCTAACATGAACCCCGCGTCTAAACACCCCTAATCTTACACTTATTAACCCCTAATCTGCTGCCCCCGCTATTGCTGACACCTGCATTATACTATTAACCCCTAATCTGCCGCTCTGGACACCGCCGCAACCTACATTATCGCTAAGAACCCCTAATCTGCTGCCCCTAACATCGCCGACACCTATATTATATTTATTACCCCCTAATCTGCCCAACCCAATGTCGCCACCACCTACCTACACTTATTAACCCTTAATCTGCCGACCGGACCTCGCCGCTACTATAATAAATGTATTAACCCCTAAAGCTAAGTCTAACCCTAAACCTAACACCCCCCTAAGTTAAATATAATTTTAATCTAACGAAATAAATTAAATCTTATTAAGTAAAGTATTCCTATTTAAAACTAAATACTTACCTGTAAAATAAACCCTAATATAGCTACAATATAACGAATAATTATATTGTAGCTATTTTAGAATTTATATTTATTTTACAGGCAACTTTGTATTTATTTTAACTAGGTACAATAGCTATTAAATAGTTAACTATTTAATAGCTACCTAGTTAAAATAATTACAAAATTACCTGTAAAATAAATCCTAACCTAAGTTACAATTAAACCTAACACTACACTATCAATAAATTAATTAAATAAATTACCTACAATTACCTACAATTAAACCTAACACTACACTATCAATAAATTAATTAAATAAATTACCTACAATTACCTACAATTACATACAATTAAATAAACTAAACTAAATTACTAAAAAAAACAAACACTAAATTACAAAAAAATAAAAAAAGATTACAAGAATATTAGGCTAATTACACCTACTCTAAGCCCCCTAATAAAATAAAAAGCACCCCAAAATAATAAAGGTCCCTACCCTATTCTAAATTAAAAAGTAATCAGCTCTTTTACCAGCCCTTAAAAGGGCTTTTTGCAGGGCATGCCCCAAAGTAATCAGCTCTTTTGCATGTAAAAAAAATACAACCCCCCCAACATTAAAACCCACCACCCACATACCCCTACTCTAAACCAAACCCCCCTTAAATAAACCTAACACTACCTCACCCAGCCGGGCCGAAGTCTTCATCCGATGGGGCAGAAGAGGACATCCAGACCGGCAGAAGTCTTCATCCTATCCGGGCAGAAGAGGACATCCGGACCGGCAGACATCTTCATCCAAGCGGCTTCTTCTATCTTCATCCATCTGGAGCGGATCCATCCTCTTCAACTGACGCCTACTTGCCGAATGAATGTTCCTTTAAATGATGTCATCCAAGATGGCGTCCCTCGAATTCCGATTGGCTGATAGGATTCTATCAGCCAATCGGAATTAAGGTAGGAAAAATCTGATTGAATCAGCCAATCAGATTCCAGTTCAATACGATTGGCTGATCCAATCAGCCAATCAGATTGAGCTTGCATTCTATTGGCTGATCGGAACAGCCAATATGCAAGCTCAATTGCGCCAAAATTTGAATGAGAATATACTACTGATTTTACCATGTGAGGAGAGAGGCCATATTGTGAAAAGAGCTCACTTCACCTTAGCTGTTTTTGCAAAAGAAATGCTATCACTAGATGATGCCCACTCAATACAATAACACGGTGGGGTGTATGATTGTTGTACAAAGTTTGCGTAGAAGTGGAAGACTACAAGCTTATCAGTACGACTTACAGCCTTTCTCCCCTCCTTACTCCAGTCCATTCTCGCTGAAAGTGACCCAGGCAAGGGTTGCTGTTTGGACAACTAGAACCACAGGACATCACGACGGGGATTTCCTTGTACAGCCAGCTGGTTTGCTGTGAGAATACCAGCCTGCTCCTATAGGCACAACAGAGTGCCTTCACGTTTGTGAGTATCCTGTATCTTGTTTCGCCTGGATATTGTTGGTCTTTATTGATCTACACATGTGGCGCCTCTGTTTATGTTTTCATTACAGTTATCCATTTTAATATGCAAGCTCAATCTGATTGGCTGATTGGATCAGCCAATCGGATTGAACTTGAATCTGATTGGCTGATTCAATCAGCCAATCAGATTTTTCCTACCTTAATTCCGATTGGCTGATAGAATCCTATGGATGAACATAGAAGATGCCGCTTGGATGAAGATGTCTGCCGGTCTGAATGTCCTCTTCTGCCCGGATAGGATGAAGACTTCTGCCGTTCTGGATGTCCTCTTCTGCCCCATCGGATGAAGACTTCGGCCCGGCTGGGTGAAGACGACTCAAGGTAGGGAGATCTTCTGGGGGGTAGTGTTAAGTTTATTTAAGGGGGGTTTGGGTTAGAGTAGGGGTATGTGGGTGGTGGGTTTTAATGTTGGAGGGGGGGTTGTATTTTTTTTTCAGGCAAAAGAGCTGATTACTTTGGGGCATGCCCCACAAAAAGCCCTTTTAAAGAGCTGATTACTTTTTAATTTAGAATAGGGTAGGGACCTTTATTATTTTGGGGGGCTTTTTTATTTTATTAGGGGGCTTAGAGTAGGTGTAATTAGCCTAATATTCTTGTAAGCTTTTTTTATTTTTTGTAATTTAGTGTTTGTTTTTTTTAGTAATTTAGTTTAGTTTATTTAATTGTATGTAATTGTAGGTAATTTATTTAATTAATTTATTGATAGTGTAGTGTTAGGTTTAATTTTAACTTAGGTTAGGATTTATTTTACAGGTAATTTTGTAATTATTTTAAGTAGGTAGCTATTAAATAGTAAATAACTATTTAATAGCTATTGTACCTAGTTAAAATAAATACAAAGTTGCCTGTAAAATAAATATAAATCCTAAAATAGCTACAATATAATTATTCGTTATATTGTAGCTATATTAGGGTTTATTTTACAGGTAAGTATTTAGTTTAAAATAGGAATACTTTAGTTAATAAGAGTTAATTTATTTAGTTAGATTAAAATTATATTTAATTTAGGGGGGTGTTAGGGATAGGGTTAGACTTAGCTTTAGGAGTTAATACATTTATTATAGTAGCGGCGAGGTCCGGTCGGCAGATTAGGGGTTAATACTTGAAGTTAGGTGGCGGCAATGTTAGGGAGGGCAGATTAGGGGTTAATACTATTTATTATAGTGTTTGCGAGGCGGGAGTGCGGCGGTTTAGGGGTTAATACATTTATTATAGTGGCGGCGAGGTCCGGTCGGCAGATTAGGGGTTAATAAGTGTAGGTAAGGTAGCGGCGACGTTGGGGGGGCAGATTAGGGGTTAATAAATATTTATTATAGTGGCGGCGATGTGGGAGGACCTCGGTTTAGGGGTACATAGGTAGTTTATGGGTGTTAGTGTACTTTAGAGCACTGTAGTTAAGAGTTTTATAAACCGGCGTTAGCTCTTAACTCCTGACTTTTTTTCTGCGGCTGGAGTTTTGTCGTTAGAGTTCTAAAGCTCACTTCAGCCAAGACTCTAAATACCGGCGTTAGGAAGATCTCATTGAAAAGATAGGATACGCAATTGGCGTAAGGGGATCTGTGGTATGGAAAAGTCGCGGCTGGAAAGTGAGTGTTAGACCCTTTCCTGTTCCGATCAGCCAATAGAATGCGAGCTCAATCTGATTGGCTGATCCAATCAGCCAATCTGATTGAACTTGAATCTGATTGGCTGATTCAATCAGCCAATCAGATTTTTCCTGCCTTAATTCCGATTGGCTGATAGAATCCTATCATCTTGGATGACGTCATTTAAAGGAACCTTCATTCGTCGTTAGTCCGTCGTGAGGAAGGATGGCTCCGCGTCGGCTGCTTCAAGATGGACCCGCTCCGCTCCGGATGGAAGAAGATAGAAGATGCCGCCTGGATGAAGACTTTGGACCCTCTGGAGGACCTCTTCTTGCCGGATAGGATGAAGACTTCAGACACTCTTCTGGACGGATCGGTGATACCCGGCTGGGTGAAGACAAGGTAGGGAGATCTTCAGGGGCTTAGTGTTAGGTTTTTTAAGGGGGGTTTGGGTGGGTTAGATTAGGGGTATGTGGGTGGTGGGTTGTAATGTTGGGGGGGTATTGTATGGGTTTTTTTACAGGCAAAAGAGCTGTTTTCTTTGGGGCATGCCCCGCAAAAAGCCCTTTTAAGGGCTGGTAAGGTAATAGAGCTGTTAACTTTTTATTTTAGAATAGGGTAGGGCATTTTTTTATTTTGGGGGCTTTGTTATTTTTTTAGGGGGCTTAGAGTAGGTGTAATTAGTTTAAAATTCTTGTAATCTTTTTTTATTTTTTGTAATTTAGTGTTTGGGTTTTTTTGTAATTTAGTTTAGTTGATTTAATTGTAGGTAATTGTAGGTAGTTTAGTTTATTTATTGATAGTATAGTGTTAGGTTTAATTTTAACTTAGGTTAGGATTTATTTTACAGGTAATTTTGTAATTATTTTAACTAGGTAGCTATTAAATAGTAAATAACTATTTAATAGCTATTGTACCTAGTTAAAATAAATACAAAGTTGCATGTAAAATAAATATAAATGCTAAAATAGCTACAATATAATTATTCGTTATATTGTAGCTTTATTAGGGTTTATTTTACAGATAAGTATTTAGCTTTAAATAGGATTAATTTATTTAATAAGAGTTAATTTATTTCGTTAGATTTAAATTATATTTAACTTAGGGGGGTGTTAGGGTTAGGGTTAGACTTAGCTTTAGGGGTTAATACATTTATTAGAGTAGCGGCGCGGTCCGGTTGGCAGATTAGGGGTTAATACTTGAAGTTAGGTGGCCGCGATGTTAGGGAGGGCAGATTAGGGGTTAATACTATTCAT
This sequence comes from Bombina bombina, assembly GCF_027579735.1. Lineage (NCBI taxonomy): Eukaryota > Metazoa > Chordata > Amphibia > Anura > Bombinatoridae > Bombina > Bombina bombina. The sequence goes on from NC_069500.1 coordinate 511,888,878, forward strand.
TATAGGGTTTGCGAGGTGGGAGTATGGCGGTTTAGGGGTTAATACATTTATTATAGTGGCGGCGAGGTCCGGTTGGCAGATTAGGGGTTAATAAGTGTAGGTAAGGTAGCGGTGACGTTGGGGGGGCAGATTAGGGGTTAATAAATATAATGTAGGTGTCGGCGACGTTGGGGGCAGCAGATTAGGGGTTCATAGGGATAACGTAGGTTGCGGCGGTGTCCGGAGTGGCAGATTAGGGGTTAATAATATAATGCAGGGGTCAGCGATAGCGGGGGCGGCAGATTAGGGGTTAATAAGTGTAAGATTAGGGGTGTATAGACTCGGGGTTCATGTTAGGGTGTTAGGTGCAGACTTAGAAACTGTTTCCCCATAGGAAACAATGGGGCTGCGTTAGGAGCTGAACGCTTCTTTTTTGCAGGTGTTAGGTTTTTTTCAGCTCAATCTGCCCCATTGTTTCCTATGGGGATATCGCACACGAGCACATTTTTCAAGCTGTCCGCTACCGTAAGCAACGCTGGTATTGAGAGTTGAAGTAGCGGTAAATTATGCTCTACGCTCCCTTTTGGAGCCTAACGCAGCCCTTCAGAGAACTCTAAATACCAGCGTTATTTAAAAGGTGCGGGGGGAAAAAAACACGCGTAGCTAACGCACCCCTTCTAACGCAAAACTCTAAATCTAGGTGTTAGTTAATTAAATACAATTAAAAACAATCAGTAGGGAGGTAGCCCAGAGGCATATTCACTAAAGGATGAAGTGATTGAGGAAATTTACTGTAAAGCTATAACCAAAGAGGGATTAAAACAATTGTCCTATTCTTATTTTATTTATGGGACTGACTTTAAAAATAAATGACTGTAGTGAAAAATACTTTTTATCTTTTCTTTTTGCACCCTCTATATGAATCATGTAATATTAATTTTGACTTTAACCCCTAGTGGAGACTGTATTAATACTTACCCCAAATTGCACTCATAGCCTGAGGCAGTTTTTACTGTATAACATTAATGGCTCATCAGACACTGGTAGTTAAAATTACACTTATATTGTCAAATTGGAACTTTATCATAAACACACATGGTGTATGTTTTGAAATGTTGCAGTGCAGTTACATAAAAAATAAGAGTTTATTGTCACTTAAAGCTTTTTCTCTTTCTGAAAGCTCCAGTTATCTACACGTACTTGACATTATTACATTTCCACAATCACCAAATGGTTAGCATGTAATACTTTCCGTCATTATGGGAAGTATAGAGTTAACATCTACGTGAGAGAGGAAGTAAGGTTGCATGTTAAATTGACCACAAAGTATATAAGTTTAATAAGTTCACTACAGTGACACAACCGGTAAAATTGTAGGAAGAATTGAAACCTATTGTACAGCTTAAGCAACTTATTCAACAATCAGTCAGTTACTGTCTGTTTTAATGAATCTGAATGCTTTATCTCTAACATGAGAGACCTGTTTTCAGTTTGAGAGTTCTACAGACTTTAGTAAATAGGCATTGTGGGAAAAGGTGAGCTGTCTCTCACAGAAGAACACGCTTCTATCTGTATGAGAATTAAGATTTTTTCTTTTTCCATTGCTCCCATCACTGACACAGGTCATTTCTCTGTTTCATCTTATTACGTTATTAAAGGGACAGTCTACACCAGAATTTTTATAGTTTTAAAAGATAGATAATCCCTTTATTACCCATTCCCCATTTTTGCATAACCAACACAGTTATATTAATATACTTTTAACCTCTGTGATTATCTTGTATCTAAGCCTCTGCAAACTGCCCCTTTATTTCAGTTCTTTTGACAGACTTGCAGTCTAGCCAATCAGTGCCTGCTCCCAGATAACTTCACGTGCACGAGCACAGTGTTATCTATATGAAATACGTGAACTAACACCCTCTAGTGGTGAAAAACTGTTAAAATGCATTCTTAAGAGGTGGGCTTCAAGGTCTAAGAAATTAGCATATGAACCTCCTAGGTTAAGATTTCAACTAAGAATACCAAGAGAACAAAGCAAAATTGGTGATAAAAGTAAATTGGAAAATTGTTTAAAATTACATGTTCTATCTGAATCATGAAAGTTTATTTTGGCCTAGACTGTCCCTTTAAGTGCCCTGAAATTTGATATCTGTACTCAAAAACAGTTATTTTTATTAAACAATGTACATTTTGCAAGAGTTAAACACATAGGCAGATCTAACACCAGGCCTACCCCTGCAACTTAGATAAGAATAAGTGTCATTTTTCAAACAAGGGCCACACATGTACAATTTCTTCCATAATACTTAGGTATGTGTACCGAGCGCTAAAGTTTATAAAAAGGCCTTAAGCTTACTAACAGATTAGCCTCCTAGCAGGCTAAATAGTAGGTAACAGAATAGGGGGCGATAGTAAGCGCTGAATAGCTTAAAAGGCTGGAAACTAAATTCTGGCGAATAATTTATTCCATATACATTCAAATTAAAATCACAGATAAAATGTTAAAACACAATGTTCATATAGAAATACAGTAAAATTCTATTCATGGATCCATGAAATATTCCAGGAGTTTTGTACCTGGCTACTATAGTTATACAAAACCTTGAATGTAGCTATCTCCAAAGTTCTTATGTGTGTTTGGGATAGATTAATAAGTCGGTTACCTGACTTAGGCGTTCTGGATATGGTTCTATTGTCAGTGGATGAAAAATGTGTGGACTGTGGTTCAGATCAGACCAATGTGATGTGTAACAATAAACAATATATCAACTTTCAAATAAACATTAAAATCTCAGCACATGATGGTGTAAAAGCATTCGTTCAAACTTCAATACAAAATTCAAAAAATAATACAATAATCAAAGGCGTGTGAGATCCGTTACCGGACCAAGTGGAGGAGGGGCTGTGAAAGAACGTGACGTTGATGCAAAAAATAGGTGTTTAACCCCAGAGAAATGTGAATCCACACTAGCGCTAGTGAAAAAATTCAAAAAGAAAAAAATATATAAAAAATATATATAAAAAATAAAGAAAATATAGAAAAATATATATATATATAGTTCAATGTAGATCAAACTTGGACAGATGAAAATAATGTGTATCTTCGAAAATAAATGAATAATCCCTTTGAAAAATAAAACAAAAATATCCGCAATCCAAAAGTGTAAAATTACTTAAAACAAATATAAATCTTGATGGGCAAAAGTCTTAATTGGCAGAAATTCTATATAGGTGCTCCAAAACACAGAGCCGCTTCAGCACCCTAGGTGCCAGATCCGGAGGTGGTAGTTACCAACTGGTAAGTGATATTGTTAGTGTCTATGATGGAAGTCCATATAGTATATATAGAAATATTGTTCATAAAGTCAATATCACAAAAATATTAAAAGATAAAAAAGCCTGAAAGAGAAAAAGAAAAACAATAGTGCAACACTGTATATAAGGGACAATAGTGGTATAAGAATCAAGCTCACCAGTATGTCTGTCAACGCGTTTCGGCCACAATTTGGCCTTTCTCAAGACTATATTAACGATTTGGCCTTTCTCAAGACTATTTCAAACAAGGGCCACACATGTACAATTTCTTCCATAACCAGTCATTTTTTGATGTGTTACTTTGCCTATGTGTTTAAACAAAAAAAATACTGTTATGAAACAGAATTTGTATCTTAGATTATCCCTTTCAATCCTACCGTGCTTGTGGTGCCAAATAAGCATTGTTCTAGCTACATATATATTATTCTCTTGTACAATATATTGTTTTTCTTATATTCACATCCATGCAATGACCTAGCCAGTACTCTGTGCAACCAGTTAATCATTCTCTTTCCTTTATCTGTGCTGCCATCAGTCTGCCTCTAGATGAGCAAGTGATAATGAGATGTCTCCATGCCCATACATTGCTTCTGCTTTGTAATGACCAGATTCTGTATCCCACTGACTTCATTACTGATTTCTTGTTGTGAAACCAGAACATAGTTGTCATGTGTTAGTGGGTACATCCATTGGTTTATTTTTCGCAAATAGTTCCCATAGTTTCTTCTTCACTTCACTGGAGCTGAAGGCATAGAAGAGAGGAGTCAGCACTACACTAAGGCTGCTGAGAGCAAACAGTAATTGGTATGTCAGGAGGAAACCATTGTTAACCTTGTTAGGAGGTTGACCAAGTAAGACAAGAATGCACTGGTAAGCACGAACCAAATTCATAGGACAACATAGAAATCCAAATCCAAACACAACTAATAGGAGCAGAGTGTTAATTCTTCGTCTTTGTTTTATGCAAACTGTTGGTGAATTTCTTAGGGCACAAAAAATAAGAATACAAATGGTACCCAGTAGAACCAAAGGAAACAGACCAAAGACAAAGGTGGTAATCAAGTCAAATAAGGCCAGTTCTGTTACCACTTGGTATGTTGGGAAGCACTGTTCTGTTTTAAGTTCAGAGGTCATTGGCTGCACTAAAGAAATACAAATAAGTAAGAGCCATATACTAATGCTTGTTAGACTGCAGATCCAACCCTTGCACAGCCTTCCATAGCCTAGTGGGTGAACCACAGCCACATATCGTACCACAAATATCCAGACAACAAAAGTGACTGCAACCCTCTGTGCAATAGTGGGGATGAGAGAAATAATTAAGCATGACATAGAACTCAATGGCAATCTACCAAGCATGTATGCCACCCCAAAAGGCAAGGTTATAATTTCCAAAAGGACAGCACAAAGTAGACTGACCGCATAAACCGGTACACCTAAGGATGTTATGACTTGGGGCCACATAGCCCAGAGCACAACAATGTTCATTGGTAGGCTGAAAACAAAGATGATGCTGTATAGGCACGACAGGAAGATGGTACATTGCACAGGAATAAAGCTGACATTGGCAGAGATATTAGCATCCCGTGACATTAGGAAAATGCCAGGCTCTTGGTCTGTGGTCACTTGCTGAGACATCATTTAGGAAGCTGTAAGCAGGAACAGAGATAAACATGTTAAACAGAGCTCATTTGTTTCACTCTATTTTAATTGCTATAAATGGAAAACAATTCTTAGGAGTTAATAATATTTTGAGAAAATTATAGCATAAATGATGCAAAATTATGAAATCGTTTAGAACCCAATATGCCTTAATAGAATATTTAACATAAGTCTTAAGCAAATTGTGCTCACCAGTTATAGTCAGGCTAAATAGCTATGAGCTACAACTAGTGGCAACAATTATTATTAATTAGTTTATTAATTAATTTTTAAAATGTATTACCATTTATCCATTCATTCTTATTGTTTCAAACTCTCAAATATATTTACAAGAAAGTCTCTCCCTGGCAGAGAGATTGATCCAGAGAGGTTACAGTAAAAGAGCAGTCAAAAGATGAAAGATTTCCACCAAAGTAGAGAGATATTATTCCAATCTAAAATTAAAAATTCAGATGACCACTGTCCCAGATTAATTACCACATAGAATCCTCAAATTTATCAGGTAACTAAAAGCATTCATGGAAATTTACATATTTTGCAAAGTAATCCATATTTAGCCCCTATTATAGGCAATAGGATCATGACTGGATATAGAAGACCTAGGAATTTGAAGGATCAATTAGTGCAAAGCCACTATATTTATACTCCAAAAAAAGCTGAATTAGGTCCTGGAATGTACCCCTCTGGTATTTATACAGCATGTATTTACCTGACTAGAATAAAACAAATTACTGATAAAACAGGGAAAACACACGATTATACCAACATCACACGAGTTGTTCTTTAGGTGTTATTTATGAACCATGATCATAGATTATGTTCATACAGTTGCAGAGCGCATAACCCAATCAGAGTAGAGTGATACTCTGAATTAACCTATCACAGTAAGAGAGTGGGATTTGTAAGCCAATAAATAAATGGATATTCAGTCGGCGCACACACCCTCTGAAGAAGTATTAATGTAAAAAGCGTCAGGTTTGGAGAGCTGTGACAACTGGTATTTTAAAAAGGGGTATGATATTTATTATTAGGTGTGCACCGTGAGTAGCTGAAACGATTTGCATCACGCTCTTTTATTATATATAAGATCCTGCCTTAACAGGAGCTTAGAACTATTTCAAGCATTGGTGCATCATAGGGAAAAGATAACAATAAAAAAGCTCCCGCTATAGAAGGATCTCAGCCGTATAGGGCTAGACATTGCAGTACTCCGGACTACATATAATATTGGCGATTACTCGCTCTGTCCCCCATATACATGGTAATATTAATAATTGTCTTTCTTTCTTAATATAACTGTTGAGCTTAAAGGGACACTGAACCCAAATTTTTTCTTTCGTGATTAAGATAGAGCATGCAATTTTAAGCAATTTTCTAATTTACTCCTATTATCAATGTTTCTTTGTTTGTTTGAAAAAGAAGGCATCTAAGCTAAGAAGCCAGACAATTTTTTGTTTAGACTCTGGACAGCACTTGTTTATTGGTGGGTGAATTTATACACCAATCAGCAAGAACAACCCAGGTTGTTCACCAAAAATGGGCCAGCACCTAAACTTACATTCTTGCTTTTCAAATAAAGATACCAAGAGAATGAAGAACATTTGATAATAGGCGTAAATTAGAAAGTTGCTTAAAATTGCATGCTCTATCTGAATCATGAAAGAAAAAAAAATTAGGTTCAGTGTCCATTTAAGTGTTTTTATTAAGAATGTGTGCAGGTATGGCTGGATTTATGGAATTTAATAAACAAAAGAATGAATGGATAAATGGTAATTTTTACAAATTCATTAATACACTAATTAATAATTAACAATTGGGAAAATAAATTATTTTTTTGCCAATATTTGTATCTTATTTGAATGAGTTTATTTTGTGCCTTTATCCCACTAACAGGTGCCAAATTGATTGAGATTAGGATTTGATGGTACCCTTAGTAATTAGTGTAGTCCTTTATAGTTTGTATAAAGATAATATAACTAGGCTGGCATGACATTGCTCTCTGGCCCATAATTCATTAAGAATAAAGAATCCTCCTTAAGTGACAAAGTCAAAATTAAATGTATATGGATTGGATAGAGCATGACATTTTAAAAAACTTTCCAATTTACTTCTATTACCAATTTTTCTTAGTTTTCTTGGTATCCTTTGTTAAAGAGTAACCATAGGTGAGCTCTGGAGCATGCATGTGTTTTTAGCCATCCAGCAGCAGTGTTTGCAACAATGTTTATATCAATGTTATACATAGTTACAAACACTTCTGCTATATAATGCTACAGACACTCTATGACATCAGCATTTGTAACTATGTATAACTTTGTTATAAGCTTTTTGCAGACACTTGCCTGAAGGCTAAGGACACGTGAACATTTCTGAGCTCACTTAGGATTACTCTTTAACAAAAGATACCAGGAGAACTAAGCAACATTGATAAAAGAAGTAAACTGTTAAGTTGTTTAAATTGCATGCACTGAATCATGAAAGTTTAATTTTGACTTTACTGTCCCTTTAATAATAAAATCTTCAGTATGTTCTAGAAATCTATTCAGTAGAGTATTGATGAGTTAGTAAATAAGCATCATATACTGCCATACAATGTGTTAGATATGTTTCAGCTGAGAGATTGTATTCTTAGGTAATTCTAGCAATGCTGAATAATTGCCTCTTTCACATGAAGTACTATTTTTTTCTTAGAAGACAACTGAAACCAGACAGTAAAACAATTACATTTCCTTATAATGCTTTCGGTCTACTGACCAAATAGTTATTGGCGTGCTGGAAAGTTTATAGCAGGAGTGTCAAACCCTTTTCAAAGGGGCCTCCATATTGCAATTTCCCACTGGCAGAAATAGTAAAAATATGTGAACAATTATATTAATCAAGTCTGAAAAAACACACCTATCTAAACACACTCTTCAAATGAGCAATTCATCTTAATCAAGTATTTCAGAATTCTCTAAAGTAGAATGTAGAAACGTTGGCATGTCTCATTTGTCCTATTTTGATAGGGGATAATAATGTGCCATATTTTGATACCCTTTATATATTGTACAAGCTGTGGTAAACTATTACCTGACACAGGGCTAGATTCCAAGTGAAGCATTATTTATTGTGTTAACGTATTCCCCCATAGAAGTCAATTGAGCAAGAAAGTGGAAAAAACACCCAACTTGCACACAAACCCGATCTCATTTTTCAAGTGCCCTAACCCGACATAAAAATATTAATATTTCACTTGAGGAAGTGGAGGGCATACTTGAGATCCAGCTACCACTAGACCCTACAATTTGGCTACTGAATAAACCACCTAAATTTAAATTGAAATACTAAATGAAATTATTCTATATAATGACAAATAGTGCAAGGTATCTCTTGGCCAGGAATTGGAAAGCGAGAGAGGCCCCTTCTATATCAGAAATACTCAATAACGAAGAGTACTACTATATTAAAAACGCTAAAATGGATATATTTGCTGAGATGTTGGATACTTGGGAGAGGTATACGAAAAAGTAACAACAGACAATACCTGCTGATGGCATAGGTAGAGATTTTTATTAAATACTAAACAAAATATCAAAAGCATTATTTGTATAGTATGAGCATTGTAGCACCTGCTTCTTTCTTCTTCTTTCTTCTTTTTGTGTTCTCCTCTCCTTCTCCCCTTTCACTTCTCTTGTATTCTACCTTCAAAAGCTACATCCTTCTTCAATCATTTCCGTCTATCTCTGCTTTTTCTATCTTTCTTCTTTTTCTCACAAGAATAATCCCCACCAGTTTTTCCAGGAGGTAATTCAGCCTCCACACGAACATAGATCTATTCAAATTATTCTTGTTGTATTGTATTTTTAAAACTATACCGATTGTTTCTGAAAGAAGCTGCGACTTCTAATATGTAAAATTTATTATTGATAATAAAGTCGGTATTTAAAAAAATAAAAAATAAAAAATAAATACAACAACATAACACAAAAAAAAAAAAAAAAATATTAATATTTCACATACCAATGTTCCTCACATAGAAGAATATTTTCTATTTATTCATATAAATACATATTTCTACATATATCTGATAGCATTTTGGTACAATAAATATCTATACATTTATATAGGAATATCTATTTAAAACACTTAAAACATATTCCCCTATGTGAAGAACATTGGAATGTGAAATATTTACAGTAAATATGCCATTAAACACATTATTAAATATAATTATTGCATAAATAAGATTTTACATGTTTTCATCTACTTGACTGCAAAGGGCTTCAATGCACTTTTATATATGTCTATATATGTGTACATTTGTATTTATGTGTTTATATGTCTATACATACATATACATGTACACACATTTATACATATATATATACATATATATGAGTGTGTGTATATATATATATATATATATATACACACTGTATACATATTTAGACATATTTAAAGTCCTTTTTTTCTAACACCTGAGACCTCATATCGTTGAGACTTTATAACTTTAATATTTTTTATAATATTGTTATTAGACCGTTTTATTATGAGTGTAACTGTACTATTAAATGTAGTTTTGATGTATTTTGTGAAAAAAATTTTTGAACATAACAGTTAACCAGAGCTCACACTATCCTGACGCATGTTAAATTCAATTTCGCTCAATCAATTGCGTTTAATTTCACCTTGTAATATGCACGCTACTTCTGACAAGCGCAAACAGCCACGATAAACCCGATAATGCTTGTGCGCAACTGTTAGCACGCCACTTGTAATCTAGCCGACATTGGACTGTCCCACTTTGCATTAGAATCCACTGTGGGCATATCAGGCAGCTAAGAGGTTAATACAATTGAATATATTTTTTTCTATTTGAAATATTTCCACCTACAATTTTTTTATAGACTTTCATTATATGTAACACCCCTAAGAGAGACACGAACCCCAAGATTTTCTTTCATGATTCAGATAGAGCATACCATTTTAATTAGCTTCCCTGCTTATTTCTATTATCAAATTTGCTTAATTCTCCGGATATCCTTTGTTGAATGAGCAGCAATGCTCTACTGGGAGCTAGCTGAACACATCAGGTGAGCCAATGACAAGAAGCATATATGTGCAGCCACCAATCAGCAATAAGCACCCAGTAGTGCATTGCTGCTGAGTATACCTCGGTATGTTTTTCAACAAAGAATACCAAAAGAACAAAGCAAATTAGATTATATAAGTAGATTGGAAAATTGTTTAAAATTGCATGCTCTATCTAAATTATTACAGTTTCATTTTGCCTTTACTGTCACTTTGTGTACATTTCTGAGGTTTTACAGGAATTACATAGAGCCAGCATGATCTGTTACACAAATGTAACTTAAGTGTGTGACATATAGAGCTAGACTACGAGTGGAAAGCTGTTGAGTGCACGCGAAAAAAGGGTTTATTGCGGCTGTTTGCGCATGTTGGTTTTTTTGCTCATATTACAAGATGAAAGTAAACGCGATCGACTTAAGCGCAATTGAGCGTCAGGTTAGAGAGACCTCAGACCTCTGGTTACCTGTTGTGCAAAACAAAAAAGCTGCACAAAACACATCACAAATACATTACAAAGTGCAATTATACTAATAATAACATCATCTAATAAAAAGTATTACAATAAAATATTGCACTAAAAAGTTATAAGGGCTCAAAGATTTGAGGTCTCAGGTGTTAGAGAAAAATAGCCTGCGAAGGGCTTTAACATCGAGATACATTCATATATACATGTCTAAAAATGTATGTGTATTTATATCTATATATGTGTGTTTATATGTGTTCACATATGTATTTATCTATTTATATGTGTATATATGTATTAGCAGACTTATACAAACACATAAATACACATTTAGACATATATATACAGTATATATATATATATATATATATATATATATATATCTATATATATATATATATATATATATTAATGTGCATTGGAGACCTTTGCAGTCAAGTAGATTAAAACATGTAAAATCATATTTATGCAATATTCATATTTAATAAAGGTTTTAACTATGTATTTACTATAAATATTTAACATTACAATGTTCTGCACAGAATATGTTCTATCCATTTTTAAATAGATATTCCTATATATATCTGTATATAGCTATACCTATATATATATATGTATGTATATGTATGTATGTATATGTATGTATATGTATGTATATGTATGTATATGTATGTATGTATATGTATGTATATATATGTATGTATGTATATGTATATATGTATATATGTATATGTGTGTATATATATATATATATATATATATATATATATATAAATAAAAAGAGAGAAGCGCTCAACCTGGAAACGAACAATAGCATAATAGCTTGTTCTATGGCTAGTTACCACCCAAGAAGCAGCCTCTTTTTGCTCAATATGTGCCTTTCACAGAGAAAAACTTTCCTGAAGCATATCAGTCTGATCCTGACTTCACAGTACAGTCCAGCCCCGAAATACCAGGCAATCCTTCTCTGAACGAGAGAAACAGCAAAACCCCAGACGTACGTTTCGGCCTATTGTGGGCCTCGTCAGTGAGGTGCAGCCATATCCCTCTAGGCACACTGAGCAACGGGTCCACGTCTGGATTCCCGCATCACACTTAGGGAGACTTCCCAAAATGTCATAATTTGCATAAATAAAAAGAGAGAAGCGCTCAACCTGGAAACGAACAATAGCATAATAGCTTGTTCTATGGCTAGTTACCACCCAAGAAGCAGCCTCTTTTTGCTCAATATGTGCCTTTCACAGAGAAAAACTTTCCTGAAGCATATCAGTCTGATCCTGACTTCACAGTACAGTCCAGCCCCGAAATACCAGGCAATCCTTCTCTGAACGAGAGAAACAGCAAAACCCCAGACGTACGTTTCGGCCTATTGTGGGCCTCGTCAGTGAGGTGCAGCCATATCCCTCTAGGCACGCTGAGCAACGGGTCCACGTCTGGATTCCCGCATCACACTTAGGGAGACTTCCCAAAATGTCATAATTTGCATAAATAAAAAGAGAGAAGCGCTCAACCTGGAAACGAACAATAGCATAATAGCTTGTTCTATGGCTAGTTACCACCCAAGAAGCAGCCTCTTTTTGCTCAATATGTGCCTTTCACAGAGAAAAACTTTCCTGAAGCATATCAGTCTGATCCTGACTTCACAGTACAGTCCAGCCCCGAAATACCAGGCAATCCTTCTCTGAACGAGAGAAACAGCAAAACCCCAGACGTACGTTTCGGCCTATTGTGGGCCTCTTCAGTGAGGTGCAGCCATATCCCTCTAGGCACACTGAGCAACGGGTCCACGTCTGGATTCCCGCATCACACTTAGGGAGACTTCCCAAAATGTCATAATTTGCATAAATAAAAAGAGAGAAGCGCTCAACCTGGAAACGAACAATAGCATAATAGCTTGTTCTATGGCTAGTTACCACCCAAGAAGCAGCCTCTTTTTGCTCAATATGTGCCTTTCACAGAGAAAAACTTTCCTGAAGCATATCAGTCTGATCCTGACTTCACAGTACAGTCCAGCCCCGAAATACCAGGCAATCCTTCTCTGAACGAGAGAAACAGCAAAACCCCAGACGTACGTTTCGGCCTATTGTGGGCCTCGTCAGTGAGGTGCAGCCATATCCCTCTAGGCACACTGAGCAACGGGTCCACGTCTGGATTCCCGCATCACACTTAGGGAGACTTCCCAAAATGTCATAATTTGCATAAATAAAAAGAGAGAAGCGCTCAACCTGGAAACGAACAATAGCATAATAGCTTGTTCTATGGCTAGTTACCACCCAAGAAGCAGCCTCTTTTTGCTCAATATGTGCCTTTCACAGAGAAAAACTTTCCTGAAGCATATCAGTCTGATCCTGACTTCACAGTACAGTCCAGCCCCGAAATACCAGGCAATCCTTCTCTGAATGAGAGAAACAGCAAAACCCCAGACGTACGTTTCGGCCTATTGTGGGCCTCGTCAGTGAGGTGCAGCCATATCCCTCTAGGCACACTGAGCAACGGGTCCACGTCTGGATTCCCGCATCACACTTAGGGAGACTTCCCAAAATGTCATAATTTGCATAAATAAAAAGAGAGAAGCGCTCAACCTGGAAACGAACAATAGCATAATAGCTTGTTCTATGGCTAGTTACCACCCAAGAAGCAGCCTCTTTTTGCTCAATATGTGCCTTTCACAGAGAAAAACTTTCCTGAAGCATATCAGTCTGATCCTGACTTCACAGTACAGTCCAGCCCCGAAATACCAGGCAATCCTTCTCTGAACAAGAGAAACAGCAAAACCCCAGACGTACGTTTCGGCCTATTGTGGGCCTCGTCAGTGAGGTGCAGCCATATCCCTCTAGGCACACTGAGCAACGGGTCCACGTCTGGATTCCCGCATCACACTTAGGGAGACTTCCCAAAATGTCATAATTTGCATAAATAAAAAGAGAGAAGCGCTCAACCTGGAAACGAACAATAGCATAATAGCTTGTTCTATGGCTAGTTACCACCCAAGAAGCAGCCTCTTTTTGCTCAATATGTGCCTTTCACAGAGAAAAACTTTCCTGAAGCATATCAGTCTGATCCTGACTTTACAGTACAGTCCAGCCCCGAAATACCAGGCAATCCTTCTCTGAACAAGAGAAACAGCAAAACCCCAGACGTACGTTTCGGCCTATTGTGGGCCTCGTCAGTGAGGTGCAGCCATATCCCTCTAGGCACACTGAGCAACGGGTCCACGTCTGGATTCCCGCATCACACTTAGGGAGACTTCCCAAAATGTCATAATTTGCATAAATAAAAAGAGAGAAGCGCTCAACCTGGAAACGAACAATAGCATAATAGCTTGTTCTATGGCTAGTTACCACCCAAGAAGCAGCCTCTTTTTGCTCAATATGTGCCTTTCACAGAGAAAAACTTTCCTGAAGCATATCAGTCTGATCCTGACTTCACAGTACAGTCCAGCCCCGAAATACCAGGCAATCCTTCTCTGAACGAGAGAAACAGCAAAACCCCAGACGTACGTTTCGGCCTATTGTGGGCCTCGTCAGTGAGGTGCAGCCATATCCCTCTAGGCACACTGAGCAACGGGTCCACGTCTGGATTCCCGCATCACACTTAGGGAGACTTCCCAAAATGTCATAATTTGCATAAATAAAAAGAGAGAAGCGCTAAACCTGGAAACGAACAATAGCATAATAGCTTGTTCTATGGCTAGTTACCACCCAAGAAGCAGCCTCTTTTTGCTCAATATGTGCCTTTCACAGAGAAAAACTTTCCTGAAGCATATCAGTCTGATCCTGACTTCACAGTACAGTCCAGCCCCGAAATACCAGGCAATCCTTCTCTGAACGAGAGAAACAGCAAAACCCCAGACGTACGTTTCGGCCTATTGTGGGCCTCGTCAGTGAGGTGCAGCCATATCCCTCTAGGCACACTGAGCAACGGGTCCACGTCTGGATTCCCGCATCACACTTAGGGAGACTTCCCAAAATGTCATAATTTGCATAAATAAAAAGAGAGAAGCGCTCAACCTGGAAACGAACAATAGCATAATAGCTTGTTCTATGGCTAGTTACCACCCAAGAAGCAGCCTCTTTTTGCTCAATATGTGCCTTTCACAGAGAAAAACTTTCCTGAAGCATATCAGTCTGATCCTGACTTCACAGTACAGTCCAGCCCCGAAATACCAGGCAATCCTTCTCTGAACGAGAGAAACAGCAAAACCCCAGACGTACGTTTCGGCCTATTGTGGGCCTCGTCAGTGAGGTGCAGCCATATCCCTCTAGGCACACTGAGCAACGGGTCCACGTCTGGATTCCCGCATCACACTTAGGGAGACTTCCCAAAATGTCATAATTTGCATAAATAAAAAGAGAGAAGCGCTCAACCTGGAAATGAACAATAGCATAATAGCTTGTTCTATGGCTAGAGGAATGTGGCTGCACCTCACTGACGAGGCCCATAGGAGGCCGAAACGATCGTCTGGGGTTGTCATGTTCCTTGTTCAGAGGAGAATTGCCTGGTATTTCGGGGCTGGACTGACCTTACTTGGCGGGATCAGACTGATATACTTCAGGAAAGTTTTCCTCTGTGAAAAGCACACTGGTCTAAAAGAGGCTGCCTCCGGGTGGTAAATCGCCATAGAACAAGCCACTGAGCTGTTGTTCGTTCCTGGTAGAGAGCTTCTCTCTTTGTATGCAAATTATTATGACCCTGGGGAAGTCTCCCTATGGGTGATGGGGGAAACCAGACGTGGACTCCTTGCCCAGTGTGCTTAGAGGAATGTGGCTGCACCTCACTGACGAGGCCCATAGGAGGCCGAAACGATCGTCTGGGGTTGTCATGTTCCTTGTTCAGAGGAGAATTGCCTGGTATTTCGGGGCTGGACTGACCTTACTTGGCGGGATCAGACTGATATACTTCAGGAAAGTTTTCCTTTGTGAAAAGCACACTGGTCTAAAAGAGGCTGCCTCCGGGTGGTAAATCGCCATAGAACAAGCCACTGAGCTGTTGTTCGTTCCTGGTAGAGCGCTTCTCTCTTTGTATGCAAATTATTATGACCCTGGGGAAGTCTCCCTATGGGTGATGGGGGAAACCAGACGTGGACTCCTTGCCCAGTGTGCTTAGAGGAATGTGGCTGCACCTCACTGACGAGGCCCATAGGAGGCCGAAACGATCGTCTGGGGTTGTCATGTTCCTTGTTCAGAGGAGAATTGCCTGGTATTTCGGGGCTGGACTGACCTTACTTGGCGGGATCAGACTGATATACTTCAGGAAAGTTTTCCTCTGTGAAAAGCACACTGGTCTAAAAGAGGCTGCCTCCGGGTGGTAAATCGCCATAGAACAAGCCATTGAGCTGTTATTCGTTCCTGGTAGAGCGCTTCTCTCTTTGTATGCAAATTATTATGACCCTGGGGAAGTCTCCCTATGGGTGATGGGGGAAACCAGACGTGGACTCCTTGCCCAGTGTGCTTAGAGGAATGTGGCTGCACCTCACTGACGAGGCCCATAGGAGGCCGAAACGATCGTCTGGGGTTGTCATGTTCCTTGTTCAGAGGAGAATTGCCTGGTATTTCGGGGCTGGACTGACCTTACTTGGCGGGATCAGACTGATATACTTCAGGAAAATTTTCCTCTGTGAAAAGCACACTGGTCTAAAAGAGGCTGCCTCCGGGTGGTAAATCGCCATAGAACAAGCCACTGAGCTGTTGTTCGTTCCTGGTAAAGCGCTTCTCTCTTTGTATGCAAATTATTATGACCCTGGGGAAGTCTCCCTATGGGTGATGGGGGAAACCAGACGTGGACTCCTTGCCCAGTGTGCTTAGAGGAATGTGGCTGCACCTCACTGACGAGGCCCATAGGAGGCCGAAACGATCGTCTGGGGTTGTCATGTTCCTTGTTCAGAGGAGAATTGCCTGGTATTTCGGGGCTGGACTGACCTTACTTGGCGGGATCAGACTGATATACTTCAGGAAAGTTTTCCTCTGTGAAAAGCACACTGGTCTAAAAGAGGCTGCCTCCGGGTGGTAAATCGCCATAGAACAAGCCACTGAGCTGTTGTTCGTTCCTGGTAGAGCGCTTCTCTCTTTGTATGCAAATTATTATGACCCTGGGGAAGTCTCCCTATGGGTGATGGGGGAAACCAGACGTGGACTCCTTGCCCAGTGTGCTTAGAGGAATGTGGCTGCACCTCACTGACGAGGCCCATAGGAGGCCGAAACGATCGTCTGGGGTTGTCATGTTCCTTGTTCAGAGGAGAATTGCCTGGTATTTCGGGGCTGGACTGACCTTACTTGGCGGGAACAGACTGATATACTTCAGGAAAGTTTTCCTCTGTGAAAAGCACACTGGTCTAAAAGAGGCTGCCTCCGGGTGGTAAATCGCCATAGAACAAGCCACTGAGCTGTTGTTCGTTCCTGGTAGAGCGCTTCTCTCTTTGTATGCAAATTATTATGACCCTGGGGAAGTCTCCCTATGGGTGATGGGGGAAACCAGACGTGGACTCCTTGCCCAGTGTGCTTAGAGGAATGTGGCTGCACCTCACTGACGAGGCCCATAGGAGGCTGAAACGATCGTCTGGGGTTGTCATGTTCCTTGTTCAGAGGAGAATTGCCTGGTATTTCGGGGCTGGACTGACCTTACTTGGCGGGATCAGACTGATATACTTCAGGAAAGTTTTCCTCTGTGAAAAGCACACTGGTCTAAAAGAGGCTGCCTCCGGGTGGTAAATCGCCATAGAACAAGCCACTGAGCTGTTGTTCGTTCCTGGTAGAGCGCTTCTCTCTTTGTATGCAAATTATTATGACCCTGGGGAAGTCTCCCTATGGGTGATGGGGGAAACCAGACGTGGACTCCTTGCCCAGTGTGCTTAGAGGAATGTGGCTGCACCTCACTGACGAGGCCCATAGGAGGCCGAAACGATCGTCTGGGGTTGTCATGTTCCTTGTTCAGAGGAGAATTGCCTGGTATTTCGGGGCTGGACTGACCTTACTTGGCGGGATCAGACTGATATACTTCAGGAAAGTTTTCCTCTGTGAAAAGCACACTGGTCTAAAAGAGGCTGCCTCCGGGTGGTAAATCGCCATAGAACAAGCCACTGAGCTGTTGTTCGTTCCTGGTAGAGCGCTTCTCTCTTTGTATGCAAATTATTATGACCCTGGGGAAGTCTCCCTATGGGTGATGGGGGAAACCAGACGTGGACTCCTTGCCCAGTGTGCTTAGAGGAATGTGGCTGCACCTCACTGACGAGGCCCATAGGAGGCCGAAACGATCGTCTGGGGTTGTCATGTTCCTTGTTCAGAGGAGAATTGCCTGGTATTTCGGGGCTGGACTGACCTTACTTGGCGGGATCAGACTGATATACTTCAGGAAAGTTTTCCTCTGTGAAAAGCACACTGGTCTAAAAGAGGCTGCCTCCGGGTGGTAAATCCCCATAGAACAAGCCACTGAGCTGTTGTTCGTTCCTGGTAGAGCGCTTCTCTCTTTGTATATATATATATATATATTCAATTGTCTAGAGTGAGTTAGTGAAGTGCATTATTAGAAAGCACCCTATATAGGGATGATAAACAACTCTCACTTGCAAAATATGCAAACATTGCCCATTTCAGATAAGGAGATAAACCGTTAGTAGGTTAAACCAGTAAGGAGTTCAAAAAACATGCACACTCTCGGCTAGATTTAGAGTTGGGCAGTAGCCGTCAAAACCAGCGTTATAGGGTCCTAACGATGGTTTTTACTGCCCTCTGGTATTTGGAGTCAGTCAGGAAAGGGTCTAACGCTCACTTTATAGCCGCGACTTTTCCATACCGCAGATCCCCCTACGCCATTTGCGTATCCTATCTTTTCAATGGGATATTTCTAACGCCGGTATTTAGAGTCTTGGCTGAAGTGAGCGTTAGAACTCTAACGACAAAACTCCAGCCGCAGAAAAAAGTCAGTAGTTAAGAGCTTTCTGGGCTAACGCCGGTTTATAAAGCTCTTAACTACTGTGCTCTAAAGTACACTAACACCCATAAACTACCTATGTACCCCTAAACCGTGGTCCCCCCACATCGCTGCCACTCTATTCAATTTTTTAACCCCTAATCTGCCGCTCCGTACACTGCCGCCAGCTAAATTATCCCTATGTACCCCTAATCTGATGCCCCTAATACCGCCGACACCTATATTATATTTATTAACCCCTAATCTGCCCCCCCAACGTCGCCGCCACCTACCTACACTTATTGACCCCTAATCTGCCGAGCGGGCCGCACCGCTACTATAATAAAGTTATTAACCCCTAATCCGCCTCACTCCCGCCTCAATAACCCTATAATAAATAGTATTAACCCCTAATCTGCCCTACCTAACATCGCCAACACCTAACTTCAAGTATTAACCCCTAATCTGCCGACCGGAGCTCACCGCTACTATAATACATTTATTAACCCCTAAAGCTAAGTCTAACCTTAACCCTAACACCCCCCTAAATTAAATATAATTTAAATCTAACGAAATAAATTAACTCTTATTAAATAAATTATTCCTATTTAAAGCTAAATACTTACCTGTAAAATAAACCCTAATATAGCTACAATATAAATTATAATTATATTGTAGCTATTTTAGGATTAATATTTATTTTACAGGCAACTTTGTATTTATTTTAACCAGGTACAATAGCTATTAAATAGTTAATAACTATTTAATAGTTACCTAGTTAAAATAATTACAAATTACCTGTAAAATAAATCCTAACCTAAGTTACAATTAAACCTAACACTACACTATCAATAAATAAATTAAATAAACTACCTACAATTATCTACAATTAAACCTAACACTACACTATCAATAAATTAATTAAATACAATACCTACAATTAAATACAATTAAATAAACTAACTAAAGTACAAAAAATAAAAAAGAAGTAAGTTACAAAAAATAAAAAAATATTTACAAACATTAGAAAAATATTACAACAATTTTAAACTAATTACACCTACTCTAAGCCCCCTAATAAAATAACAAAGCCCCCAAAATAAAAAAATGCCCTTTCCTATTCTAAATTTAAAAAGTTCAAAGCTCTTTTACCTTACCAGCCCTGAAAAGGGCCCTTTGCGGGGCATGCCCCAAAGAATTCAGCTCTTTTGCCTGTAAAAAAAACATACAATACCCCCCCCAACATTACAACCCACCACCCACATACCCCTAATCTAACCCAAACCCCCCTTAAATAAACCTAACACTAAACCCCTGAAGATTTCCCTACCTTGTCTTCACCACACCGGGTCCCGATCTGTCCAGAAGAGCCTCCGAAATCTTCATCCAAGCCCAAGCAGGGGCTGAAGAGTGACGTCCATCCTCCGGCTGAAGTCTGGATACAAGCGGCAAATGAAGAAGTCCATCTTCGGGAAGAAATCTTCATCTTATCCGGGCAGAAGAGGACATCCGGACCGGCAAACATCTTCATCCAAGCCGCATCTTCTATGTTGTTCCATCGGATGACGAGCGGCTGATCTTGAAGACCTCCGGCGCGGATCCATCCTCTTCGTTCGACGTCCAACTGAAGAATGACGGTTCCTTTAAGGGACGTCATCCAAGATGGCGTCCCTCGAATTCCAATTGGCTGATAGGATTCTATCAGCCAAACGGAATTAAGGTATGAAAATTCTGATTGGCTGATGGAATCAGCCAATCAGATTCAAGTTCAATCCGATTGGCTGATCCAATCAGCCAATCAGATTGAGCTTGCATTCTATTGGCTGTTCCGATCAGCCAATAGAATGCAAGCTCAATCTGATTGGCTGATCCAATCAGCCAATCGGATTGAACTTGAATCTGATTGGCTGATTCCATCAGCCAATCAAAATTTTCCTACCTTAATTCCGATTGGCTGATAGAATCCTATCAGCCAATCAGAATTCGAGGGACGCCATCTTGGATGACGTCCCTTAAAGGAACCTTCATTCTTCAGTTGGACATTGGAAGAAGAAGATGGATCCGCGCTGAAGGTCTTCAAGATGGAGCCGTTCGTCATCAGATGAAGATAGAAGATGCCGCTTGTATCAAGATGGTTGCCGGTCCGGATCTCCTCTTCTTCCCGGATAGGATGAAGACTTTGAAGCCTCTTCTGGACCTCTTCAGCCGCGGCTTGATAGAAGACTTCAGCCGGATTATGGATCGCCAGCCCCCGCTTAGGCTTGGATCAAGACTTCGGAGGACGGATCGGTGAACCTGGCATGGTGAAGATAAGGTAGGAAGATCTTCAGGGGCTTAGTGTTAGGTTTATTTAAGGGGGGTTTGGGTTAGATTAGGGGTATGTGGGTGGTGGGTTGTAATGTTGGGGGGGGTATTGTATGCTTCTTTTTTACAGGCAAAAGAGCTGAATTATTTGGGGCATGCCCCGCAAATGGCCCTTTTCAGGGCTGGTAAGGTAAAAGAGCTTTGAACTTTTTAATTTTAGAATAGGGTAGGGCATTTTTTTATTTTGGGGGTCTTTGTTATTTTATTAGGGGGCTTAGAGTAGGTGTAATTAGTTTAAAATTGTTGTAATATTTTTTTAATCTTTGTAAATATTTTTTTATTTTTGTAACTTAGTTCTTTTTTATTTTTTGTACTTTAGTTAGTTTATTTAATTGTAGTTATTTGTAGGTATTGTATTTAATTAATTAATTTATTGATAGTGTAGTGTTAGGTTTAATTGTAGGTAATTGTAGGTATTTTATTTAATTTATTTATTGATAGTGTAGTGTTAGGTTTAATTGTAACTTAGGTTAGGATTTATTTTACAGGTAATTTTGTAATTATTTTAACTAGGTAGCTATTAAATAGTTATTAACTATTTAATAGCTATTGTACCTGTTTAAAATAATTACAAAGTTGCCTGTAAAATAAATATTAATCCTAAAATAGCTACAATATAATTATAATTTATATTGTAGCTATATTAGGGTTTATTTTACAGGTAAGTATTTAGCTTTAAATTGGAATAATTTATTTAATAAGAGTTAATTTATTTCGTTAGATTTAAATTATATTTAACTTAGGGGGGTGTTAGTGTTAGGGTTAGACTTAGCTTTAGGGGTTAATCCATTTATTAGACTAGCGGCGAGATCCGATCGGCAGATTAGGGATTAATTATTGTAGGTAGCTGGCGGCGACGTTGTGGGGGGCAGATTAGGGGTTAATAAATATAATATAGGGGTCGGCGGTGTTAGGGGCAGCAGATTAGGGGTACATAGGTATAATGTAGGTTGCGGCGGTATACGGAGCGGCAGATTAGGGGTTAAAAAAATATGCAGGTGTCAGCGATAGCGGGGGCGGCAGATTAGGGGTTAATAAGTGTAAGGTTAGGGGTGTTTAGACTCGGGGTACATGTTAGGGTGTTAGGTGCAGACATAGGAAATGTTTCCCCATAGTAAACAATGGGGCTGCGTTAGGAGCTGAACGCTGCTTTTTTGCAGGTGTTAGGTTTTTTTTCAGCTCAAACTGCCCCATTGTTTTCTATGGGGGAATCGTGCATGAGCACGTTTTTGAAGCTGGCCGCGTCCGTAAGCAACGCTGGTATTTAGAGTTGCAGTGGCGGTAAATATGCTCTACGCTCCTTTTTTGGAGCCTAACGCAGCCATTCTGTGAACTCTAAATACCAGCGGTATTTAAAAGGTGCAGGGGGAAAAAAGCTCGCGTAGCTAACGCACCCCTTTGGCCGCAGAACTCTAAATCTAGCCGTCTGTATCCCCGGACTTTTAAAAAAAAAACAACAGCAAAAGAAATGATCCTAGTGAGACTTGACTATGTTGCTGAGTTGTCACTATGTTCCAGACCCCCATGGGATTTGAATAAAATTTTGAACTTTTAATTGACCCTGGATTTTCCTTTTCTACTTTTGCTATATATATATATATATATATATATATATATATATATATATATATTGTACCAAAATACCATCAGATATATGTAGAAATATGTTTTCATGAATAAATAGAGCACACTTTTCTATGTAAAGAACATTGGAATGTAAAATATTCTATTTTCATGTTGGGTTAGCACACTTGAGACTATGTGATCCGGTTTGCACGCGAGTAGGGTGTTCTTCCACTTTTTTTGCTCTATTGACTTCTATGTGGGAATACGTTATCCCGCATACAATATTTGTTTTTTTACGTGCGTCAGGTTAGAGCGCAAGCAAAAACAGTTTACTTTCAATTTGTAATACGAGAGAAACCCGACATGCACCAAAATCTTACTTCTTGCGCAGTTAAAACTCGAGTGCTCCACTTGTAATCTGGCCCATAGACAACAGTTCCTCAACATTTCAGAAATTCATAAGTTAAAAGTAAACGTTCATGATTCAGATAGAGCATGCAGTTTTAAGAGATTTTCCAATTCCCTTTCATTATCAAATTGTGCAGTCATTTTATACACACACTTTCTGAGGCACCAGCTACTACTGAGCATGTGCAAGAGTTCACAGTTCATACATATATGAACTTGTTATTGGATGATAGCTGTCATATGATATAGGGGCAGGCAAATTTAAATACATTTTTTATTGCTCATTTAAAATGTAGGGTAAGTGCTACTGCATAGTATTTTAATTATGCAGTTGTTGATTATGACATTCTGCAGTATTTAATGGCCCTTTAAATAATTCTCAAAATTTAAAGTGTTAGTAAACTTTACATGTTTTAAAATCAGGTCCGTAATCTAAGTGATATTATACAGGGACATTAATTGATCACGTCTAATAAAGATGCGCTGTAACTTACTTTCTAATCTAGCTGCGCCATTCTAATACCCACACTCCCGCCCCCAACAAACTCATAGTTTTCTTCAACTGTTCTATAATCGGTGCTCTAGCCGTACAGCACTTTTTTGTAGCTAGAGCACCAATTAGAGAACAGCTCAAATCATTAGCTCACAAAAAATATAAATTTGCATGCGTATTATAATGGTACTGCTTGATGAAAAAGTAAGTTACAGCGCATCTTCATTAGAAGTGATCAATTAAAGTCCTTGTAAAATAATGCTTAGATTCCGGACCTGATTTTAAAACATGTAAAGTTTTCCATCACTTAAAACAAACATTTCTGTGATATCTGTTGTGTGTGCTGCACTCTCTTGTAATCTTCTCTGTAAATGAGAACAAAAAATGGCCACATTTTTTAAAGGGACACTGAACCCAAATTTTTTCTTTTGTAATTCAGAAAGAGCATGCAATTTTAAGCAAATTTCTAATTTACTCCTATTATCAATTTTTCTTCGTTCTCTTGCTATCATTATTTGAAAAAGAAGGCATCTAAGCTTTTATTTGGTTTCAGTACTCTGGACAGCAATTTTTTATTGGTGGATGAATTTATCCACCAATCAGCAAGGACAACCCAGGTTGTTCACCAAAAATGGGCCGGCATCTAAACTTACATTCTTGCATTTCAAATAAAGATACCAAGAGAATGAAGAAAATTTGATAATAGGAGTAAATTAGAAAGTTGCTTAAAATTTCATGCTCTATCTGAATCACAAAAGAAAATTTTTGGGTACAGTGTCCCTTTAACTATAACCTGAGTGTTCCTGGAAATTGTCACATTGAACTGTGTAGTTACAAAATAGATTGGAAACCACTAACATAGTGAAACACTGAAGCGACTGATAGGAAATGAGGAAATGCTGCTAAAAGTGAGCACTACATTCTCCACATATATTTGCATTGACCAATACTTTGGAATATGATGTGCTAAGTACAAAGAGAATGACAAGAATCCTATGTCTAGCCACCAATCAGCAGCTAGCTCTCAGCAGGGAATTGTTCCTATTGAGTCTATTGAGAGAATTGTTTTTAATATTGCATGCTCTAGCTAAAACATAAACGTTAAAGGGACATCAAAGTTCAAATTAAACTTTTGTGAATCAGCACATTCAATTTTAAGAGACTTTTCAAGTAGCTTTTGTCATCATATGCACTTTGTTCTCTTGGTATCCTTGGTATTCTCTTGCAGTCAAAAAGCATAACTAGGAAAGCTCAGGAGCAGCAATGAACTATTGAAAAGTAGCTGGTTATTGGTGGTAACACACACTTGCCTATTGTAATTTGCTCACCAGATGTGTTCAGCTAGCTCCCAGTAGTGCATTGCTTCTCTGACGATAACTTACTATAAAGGGGTTATTCAGACATATAGTTATAAGCAAGCACAGGTGTAATAATAACATGCTTTAACACATTTTATTTCTTGCCATTTTATGTCCCTTTAAAACAGTTTATTTTTAAGAATAACAGTAGGTGCCTAGTTGGTCCATGGGCTACAGTCTCAGAAGATGAATATAATATAAATGATAGTGATACACAAGTAAAGCTGGAATCTATGTTGGTATGAACTGGGTTAAATGTCCCAAAATCCCATCTTCCCAAAGCCATTGCAATTGCATCTGTATTAAAACCCTGAAAACAATAACAAAACTAACAGGTGTATGAAGTGGTGTCTGTACTGAACACTCCTTTATCCAGATAAGTGTAGCCCTTAGTCATTTTGCTGCAGGAATTAACTGCACTTTGCCCTTTGCTCAACCCTGCATCACATGGTAGTGAGAGCCAATCAGATGCTGACAGTTTTAGAGACTTCCTGGGAGAAGAGTTTTAGTCAGAGCTGCTGTGTGTGTGATTCTGCCTGGGATGATAAAGGCCGCATCCAGGACCCTGCATGATGTGAACACTCAGCCTGATGTCACAGTAAGAAGCAACTACCTTGGGACTAGAGTGAGCTGTCAATTCAGACTGTCAGCACGTAAGTGCGAAGAAAGCAGCAAGAGGACCAGGCCTTTTCTAGAACACTCCACAGGAGTATTCAGGTAGTGGAACAGTTACAGTTATCCCTAACACTAAACAGATATCTGAAACATACTAAGGGCCCAAATGTGCACCACCAAAAGGGACGCTTTTTAACAGTTTATTTTGGGAAAAGGGTAACCTGCAAAGTGTCGGACTGTTATGTTATTTATATGCTGTTCTATTCACATTTAAATATATTCTTTGTTACTTTATGATCTGCTTTTTTTATTGCATGTTTTGGGGAACTCATTGTCTCAGTGTTGTGGGTTCGCTGAGAATTGTTATCACTGAGTGGAGGCACTGTACGTTACATTAATCAAGATGTCCCAGACTCCCTACTCCAGCAGAGACTTAGGTCCAACCTTTATCATTCTCACCAAAGATGGGTAAGGAAGGGGTTACAGATGGAGGCACTGCTGAGATTAACTGGGACAATAAGAAGTATTGAAGCAAGACCCCTGTTCCTTCACCCATAGATGTTAAAGAGTGAGCTAGAATAAAGAAGGTGCCTCCCCAGAAGATTGTGGCTATGCAAACTCCTATTGGACTTAGCCGGAGGAAGTTTATAGATGCCCTAAAACTGATCTCTAGGTTGGAAAACTCTGCCATAGTGCAGGCTAAGAAAACAGGAACTCGTGGTGTGACCCTTGTTCATGGGGACCAGGATATAAATTCAGGAAAAGGAACAACTAGAATCCCTATACCTGGAGCAGACCCTAAAGGGTGCCTGATAGTATACACAGAAGGAGATTCTGACCATGAGGAGGGCGATTATTCTGACCTGATATTTCAAAATAGTGACAGTGAGTCTGAATGTAAATGAGTCTGAAGGCAGTTCTATCGCAAGTGAAAGGAGGAGACTAAAGAATGATTCTCCTAAGCAAAAGGTTTCTTCTACTATAACAAATGTACTTAAACAATTAGTGGTGGAACTGACCCAAGCTCAACACATTCACAATTACAAGAGATTGAAGATTTTCTCTACGATTGACCCTACTCCTGTTGGACAGGAGTGTTCCAAACCCTGGAGAGACACTACTTTGCAGCTTCTTAGAGAATGGCAAAATAGAATAGGGGGCGCCCTTGAGATCACACAATGTTGTAAAATAAGTAAAATTATACTATAGTGAATCTGAAATAGACTAATTATATAAATATATGCCAGCACACAATAACAGAAGGAATTTTCTTATATTACTAGTAGGAGTTTCTTAAATATTAATTCACTTATAAGAATTCCTAAAACGGATGTTTAACAAAATTGTCTAATGTTTGAATATAACCAGATATTTAAATATAACCAAAAAATGTTATTAAAGGTACAAAAATTTATAGACAGTCCTTTTGTAGGTAAATCTTGAGGATTAAAGACAGAGGCAGCAATCTGTGAAGGTCCAGGCCAGGATCCAGATACAGCAATTTAGAACAACAAACAGAAACAGATGCGCCACATGGCCCAATATTGTAGGTTCCAGATGATCTTAAAATAGAAATAGAAAAACAAACAATTTTTCAAAAACATTTGTGATCTATGTTTATTTATACAATGATTATAACGTTCACTCCCAAATATTTTTGATCACTCTACCTGCTAGATGTCATATAATTTGTATTTGTATTTGTTGTTTTAAAACATACAGATTATTTTTGTTGTCAAAGCTTATTTGTTGCTATTGTATTAATGATTGTCATAGACCACTCCCACAACAAGTGTTATCAATTATGGTAATTGTTTTTTTTAGGTATATAAAGCAAGTGTTTGTAAACTATTTTATTATGCCTGATGAAACAGTCTTAGACTGAGAAATGCGTCGCAATTATTTTAACATTTTATTAGTGATTTTAACTTTTCTCAAAACACTTGCTGCCTGAGATTTGGTTATTTTTGAGGACCTTATATTGGCCTATAGAAAGGTCAGGAGGACTGCTGTATCCTGTATGCCTTGGTACTAAGTCTGTTGGGTGACTGAATTGATCCCATCTTGCCTCTTTAGCATCATTGGAGATGCTACACCAAATGTGAGTTTAAACTTCATATATTTTCTTGGTTGCTGATAACTCAAGCCAAACAATACTAGGCCATATATGCACTTTGTGTTTTTATATTTCTCTATACAGATTCTAAACTATCCCAGGAGGTCAGTCTGCTGGGTGACTGTTATAGATCCCAGACTGTGTCATTAACACCATCTGAGGTGCTTTAATATATGTGAGTGCATCTATTTATCATATATATTATCATCTGGAACCTACAATATTGGGCATGTGGCGCATCTGTTTCTGTTTGTTGTTCTTAGAGAATGGGCTTGCTCTGAGGATGTGAAACGACAAAGGCTCATAGAAAGTTTAAAAGGTCCAGCCTTAGACCTGATAAGGCACCATCAAATTATCCATCCTCAAGCTTCTGCATCAGAGCTCCTTCAAATTCTAATGACTGCATATGCAGAGAAAGAAGATGAGTTTGAGTTAAGAGAACGATATGCAAATACAATTCAAGTGAAAGATGAAAAACTGTCAGCCTATATTGTGAGAGTAGAACTCATAGTATGGACATTAGTGGAGAAAAGGATCATTCCTGCATCTAAAATTGATAAATACCAGTGCAAAAAGCTCCTTAGAGGAACTCTACCTGGAGACTCCTGTGCTGCCACCCTGTAGAATATTTTATGTATTAAAAAGGTTCTGTATTTTGCTGAAGTAATGCAGGAAGTAAGGACTATAGAGAAGACTCATCTTACTCGTTCACGGATGTAGGGATTAGGTATTGCTTCCTGCTATATCACTCAAGTATTCCTGAAAAGACCAGCCAGTCTCACACCAAACCGCAGACTCTTAGGTCGTTAAAGAGTCCTGCTATGCTCATAGACTGGGGGATGACGATATAGTCATTTTATCAGAAGTATAGAGGATATCAGAATTAAAGTAAATAGCAGGAATAGAATCAGGTCTCCCAAAAGGGATAGATATGACCCATTACAAGCACTTCTTAGTTGGTCTCAAAATAAGGCAGTACAGCTTTAAATCTCTGAGTGGTATTGTGCATTAATTGTAGATAGCTGAAATCACTCTATTGTAGGGATAGTAGCAAAGTATCACAAGTAGTATGATGGTTGATAATATGCTGAGTTTACTCATACCTGAGATATAGAACTTCCAACACAATGTACTTAATAGGATAGAACATGTAAGCAAGCCAATTCAGTCAGTATGAAAATAGATAAACACAGCGTGTTAGTATGGCATAGTAAGCAAAGTCTTTTGTGAAACAGAGTAATTTCTAATGGTGATTAAGGCAGATATCACAGCGTAATAGTTTGGTAGCTTAAGCAAAGTCTTTGTAAATAGTATCAACACACTATCGGCTAGATTTAGAGTTGGGCGGTAGCCGTCAAAACCAGCGTTAGAGGCTCCTAACGCTGGTTTTTACCGCCCTCTGGTATTTGGAGTCAGTCAGGAAAGGGTCTAATGCTCACTTTCCAGCCGCGACTTTTCCATACCGCAGATCCCCTTACGTCAATTGCGTATCCTATCTTTTCAATGGGATCTTTCTAACGCCGGTATTTAGAGTCGTGGCTGAAGTGAGCGTTAGAAATCTAAAGACAAAACTCCAGCCGCAGAAAAAAGTCAGTAGTTAAGAGCTTTATGGGCTAACGCCGGTTTATTAAGCTCTTAACTACTGTGCTCTAAAGTACACTAACACCCATAAACTACCTATGTACCCCTAAACCGAGGTCCCCCCACATCGCCGCCACTCTATTAAAAGTTTTTAACCCATAATCTGCCGACCGCACACCGCTGCCACCTACGTTATCCCTATGAACCCCTAATCTGCTGCCCCTAACACCGCCGACCCCTATATTATATTTATTAACCCCTAATATGCCGCCCCCAACGTCGCCGCTACCTACCTACACTTATTAACCCCTAATCTGCCGACCGGACCGCGCCGCTATTATAATAAAGTTATTAACCCCTAATCCGCCTCACTCCAGCCTCAATAACCCTATAATAAATAGTATTAACCCCTAATCTGCCCTCCCTAACATCACCGACACCTAACTTCAAGTATTAACCCCTAATCTGCCGATTGGAGCTCACCGCTACTCTAATACATTTTTTAACCCCTAAAGCTAATTCTAACCCTAACCCTAACACCCCCCTAAGTTAAATATAATTTAAATCTAACGAAATATATTAACTCTTATTAAATAAATTATTCCTATTTAAAGCTAAATACTTACCTGTAAAATAAACCCTAATATAGCTACAATATAAATTATAATTATATTGTAGCTATTTTAGGATTAATATTTATTTTACAGGCAACTTTGTATTTATTTTAACCAGGTACAATAGCTATTAAATTGTTAATAACTATTTAATAGTTAACTAGTTAAAATAATTACAAAATTACCTGTAAAATAAATCCTAACCTAAGTTACAATTAAACCTAACACTACACTATCAATAAATTAATTAAATAAAATACCTACAATTATCTACAATTAAACCTAACACTACACTATCAATAAATTAATTAAATAAAATACCTACAAATAAATACAATTAAATAAACTAACTAAAGTACAAAAAATAAAAAAGAACTGTTACAAAAAATAAAAAAATATTTACAAACATTAGAAAAATATTACAACAATTTTAAACTAATTACACCTACTCTAAGCCCCCTAATAAAATAACAAAGCCCCCCAAAATAAAAAAATGCCCTACCCTATTCTAAATTAAAAAAATTCAAGGCTCTTTTACCTTACCAGCCCTGAAAAGGGCCCTTTGCGGGGCATGCCCCAAAGAATTCAGCTCTTTTGCATGGAAAAAAAACACATACAATACCCCCCCCCAACATTACAACCCACCACCCACATACCCCTAATCTAACCCAAACCCCCCTTAAATAAACCTAACACTAAGCCCCTGAAGATCTCCCTACCTTGTCTTCACCTCACCGGGTCCCGATCTGTCCAGAAGAGCCTCCGATGTCTTGATCCAAGCCCAAGCGGGGGGCTGAAGAGTGACGTCCATCCTCGGGCTGAAGTCTGGATCCAAGCGGCGGCTGAAGAAATCCATCATCGGGCTGAAGTCGGAAGTCCATCATCGGGATGAAGTCTTCTATCAAGCAGCATCTTCAATCTTCTTTCTTCCGGAGCGGAGCCATCTTCTTCCCAGCCGACGCGGATCCATCCTCTTCTAACGACGCCTACTCGCCAAATGACGGTTCCTTTAAATGACGTCATCCAAGATGTCGTCCCTCAAATTCCGATTGGCTGATAGGATTCTATCAGCCAATCGGAATTAAGGTAGGAAAATTCTGATTGGCTGATGGAATCAGCCAATGAGATTGAGCTCGCATTCTATTGGCTGATCGGAACAGCCAATAGAATGCGAGCTCAATCTGATTGGCTGATCGGATCAGCCAATCGGATTGAACTTGAATTTTCCTACCTTAATGCCGATTGGCTGATAGAATCCTATCAGCCAATCGGAATTCGAGGGACGCCATCATGGATGACGTCATTTAAAGGAACCGTCATTCGGCGAGTAGGCATCGTTAGAAGAGGATGGATCCTCGTCGGCTGGGAAGAAGATGGCTCCGCTCCGGAAGAAAGAAGATTGAAGATGCTGCTTGATAGAAGACTTCATCCCGATGATGGACTTCCGACTTCAGCCCGATGATGGATTTCTTCAGCCGCCGATTGGATCCAGACTTCAGCCCGAGGATGGACGTCACTCTTCAGCCCCCCGCTTGGGCTTGGATCAAGACATCGGAGGCTCTTCTGGACAGATCGGGACCCAGTGAGGTGAAGACAAGGTAGGGAGATCTTCAGGGGCTTAGTGTTAGGTTTATTTAAGGGGGGTTTGGGTTAGATTAGGGTTATGTGGGTGGTGGGTTGTAATGTTGGGGGGGGGTATTGTATTTTTTTTTTTCCATGCAAAAGAGCTGAATTCTTTGGGGCATGCCCCGCAAAGGGCCCTTTTCAGGGCTGGTAAGGTAAAAGAGCTTTGAAATTTTTTAATTTAGAATAGGGTAGGGCATTTTTTTTATTTTGGGGGGCTTTGTTATTTTATTAGGGGGCTTAGAGTAGGTGTAATTAGTTTAAAATTGTTGTAATATTTTTCTAATGTTTGTAAATATTTTTTTATTTTTTGTAACAGTTCTTTTTTATTTTTTGTACTTTAGTTAGTTTATTTAATTGTATTTATTTGTAGGTATTTTATTTAATTAATTTATTGATAGTGTAGTGTTAGGTTTAATTGTAGATAATTGTAGGTATTTTATTTAATTAATTTATTGATAGTGTAGTGTTAGGTTTAATTGTAACTTAGGTTAGGATTTATTTTACAGGTAATTTTGTAATTATTTTAACTAGGTAACTATTAAATAGTTATTAACTATTTAATAGCTATTTTACCTGGTTAAAATAAATACAAAGTTGCCTGTAAAATAAATATTAATCCTAAAATAGCTACAATATAATTATAATTTATATTGTAGCTATATTAGGGTTTATTTTACAGGTAAGTATTTAGCTTTAAATAGGAATAATTTATTTAATAAGAGTTAATTTATTTTGTTAGATTTCAATTATATTTAACTTAGGGGGGTGTTAGGGTTAGGGTTAGAATTAGCTTTAGGGGTTAAAAAATTTATTAGAGTAGCAGTGAGCTCCGATCGGCAGATTAGGGGTTAATACTTGAAGTTAGGTGTCGGCGATGTTAGGGAGGGCAGATTAGGGGTTAATACTATTTATTATAGGGTTATTGAGGCGGGAGTGAGGCGGATTAGGGGTTAATAACTTTATTATAGTAGCGGTGCGGTCCGCTCGGCAGATTAGGGGTTAATAAGTGTAGGCAGGTGGAGGCGACGTTGAGGGGGGCAGATTAGGGGTTAATAAATATAATATAGGGGTCGGCGGTGTTAGGCGCAGCAGATTAGGGGTACATAGCTATAATGTAGCTTGTGGTGGTGTATGGAGCGGCAGATTAGGGGTTAATAATAATATGCAGGGGTCAGCGATAGCGGGGGCAGCAGATTAGGGGTTAATAAGTGTAAGGTCAGGGGTGTTTAGACTCTGGGTTCATGTTAGGGTGTTAGGTGCAGACTTAGGAAGTGTTTCCGCATAGTAAACAATGGGGCTGCGTTAGGAGCTGAACGCTGCTTTTTTGCAGGTGTTAGGTTTTTTTTCAGCTCAAACAGCCCCATTGTTTTCTATGGGGGAATCGTGCACGAGCACGTTTTTGAAGCTGGCCACGTCCGTAAGCAACGCTGGTATTTAGAGTTGCAGTGGCAGTAAATATGCTCTACGCTCCTTTTTTGGAGCCTAACGCAGCCCTTCTGTGAACTCTAAATACCAGCGGTATTTAAAAGGTGTGGGAGAAAAAAAGCACAGTAAGAGTCCATAGACTGACTGATGCAAATTACCTAGCAAAGAGGTAAATGAGGAGGGGCCTTAAATAGGGATTGCAGCAGTGAATTAAAGGGATACAGCCATGAGTATGACAGCACACCCCCTCCAAGGAGCCGCGGATCAAGGCTTAGGTCGGTCGGGAAAATGTCTATGGAATTGCGAAACTAGACGTGGAGCAGCCAAGTTAACAGAAAGTTCCCAGGAGTCTTCTTCAGGACCATAGCCTTTCCATCGGACCAGATATTGAAGAATTTTTCTGTGATATCGGGAGTCCAGAATAGACTCAACCTCATATTGAGGGTCATCAGGAGGAATAATAAAATCCGAGGATTTTTTGGAATGAGGTCTCACAGGATGATATGGCTTCAGCAAAGAGACATGGAAAGTTGAATGACACTTGTATGAAGGAGGAAGCCGAAGGGTGACTGCGTTTTGATTTATGACCCTCAAAATAGGAAAAGGTCCAACGAACAGACTGCTCAGTTTTTTGCGGGGAACCTGGAGTCTTAGGAATTTAGTGGACAGCCATACTTCATCTCCGGGTTTATAATATGGAGCGGGTGTCCTTCTAAGATCGTAATAGAACTTTTGTTTAGCCTGTGTCTGGAGTAGAATATCCTTGAGGCTGAGAACCCGTCTGCAATAGTATTAACTGTGTCATTGACGAGTGGAGAAGTACTTTCAGTTCTATGGGATAGATGGTATGATGGGTGAAAACCATAGTTTACATAGGAAGGACTAAGTTTCGTGGAGTTGTTTACAGTGTTATTGAAAGTGAACTCTGCAGTAGGTAAGAGAGAGCTCCAATTATCCTGTTGGAAAGTACAGTAGCATTGTAGATATTGTTCCAAAGTCTGGTTCGTTCTTTCCGTCTGTCCGTTTATTTGTGGGTGATATGCACTGGAGAGCCTTTTTTCTATGCGTAAAATGTGACAGAGCTGGGACCAGACTCTGGAGGTGAACTGTGATCCCCTGTCCGTAGTGACGGAGTTAGGCAAGTCATGCAGTCTGACGATATGGTTGAGGAACAAGTGAGCAGTCTCCTCGGCAGTGGGTAAACCCGAGGTGGGTATAAAATGGGCCATCTATGAAAATAAGTCGTTCACGACTAATATTGTGTTATGATTGGAGGATGAGGGTAGCTCAACAATAAAATCCATAGCAATGGCTTGCCAAGGTCTATCAGCTATGGGCAAGGATAGAAGGAAACCATATGGATGACCTTTCAGATGTTTAGATGTGGAGCAGGTGGCACAGGTTTGGATATAATCTGTGACAGTGTGGATCATCTTGGGCCACCAGAAATCTCTTTGTAGGAGATCTAGGGTCTTCCGTATACCAGGATGTTCAGACAATAGAGAGTCATGGGCTGCCTTGAGCACCTTGTCCCTAAGAGTTACGGGGATATATAGCCAGTCTTTATGGTATAATAGACCATCTGTTGAAGTTGTGAGAGGCCGTGATTTGGACTGAGCATCTTTTCAATGCTATGAGTGGTAAGTGCAATGAAACGTTCTTGTGGTATAATGGATCAAGGAGTAATATCGTAGGAAGGCTTAGGGTCCTTTCTGGACAAGGCGTCTGCCTTCATATTTTTACTTCCAGGCCTGAAGGTAATTACATAGTTAAACCTGGAAAAGAAAAGGCTCCATCGAACCTGTCTTGAACTTAGGGTCTTATTGGATTTTAGATACCGTAGGTTTCTGTGATCAGTATAAATGATGATGGGTTGTGAGGTACCTTCCAGTAAATGCCTCCAAAACTCTAGTGAAGCTTTTATGGCCAGTAATTCCTTTTCTCCAATTGTGTAGTTGTATTCAGTGTTATTCATTAGCCTAGAATAGTAGGACACTGGGTGAATGGGGTTTGTGGATGAGCCTCTTTGGGAGAGGATGGCACCAATTGCATAATCAGATGCGTCCAATTCTAATAAATACTGAAGACTTGAGTTTGGAAACTGTAGGATAGGTGCCTTGGTGAATTTATCCTTTAAAAAGTTGAAATCCTGGTGGGCCTGGGTGTTCCAAGAAAAAGTACAGGCTTTTTTTTGTGAGGGTTGTAAGGGGTTTGATTATAGATGAAAATCCATTGATAAATCGTCTGTAGAAATTAGCGAAGCCAAGGAATTTTTGAATATCCTTTCTTGATCTGGGGATGGGCCATTTGGTGATGGCTTCAACCTTATCATTCTCCATTCTTATTCCGGAGGGATGAATGTTATACCCCAAAAATGAAATGATATTGGTATTGAAGATGCACTTTTCACCTTTTGCATAAAGGGAGTGTGCCCTTAATCTAGTGAGGACAAGACGAACATCTCTAATATGTTGTTCAAGGAAGTATGAATATATCAGAATATTGTCTAGATACACCACCATCGAGACATCAAGGAGATCACGGAAAATGTCATTCAAGAAACATTGAAAGGTGGCAGGGGCATTACATAACCTGAATTGCATGACCGTGTACTGGAACAAGCCATACCTTGTTCGAAACGCAGTCAACCATTCATCCCCTTGCCTCATCCTGACCAGGTTATAGGCTCCTCTCGGATCTAATTTGGTGTAGAAAGTTGATTTACTGAGACGTTCTATGAGTTCGGGAATCAGTGGCAAGGGGTATCTGTTTTTTCAGGTGCGACTGTTGAGCTCCCTATAATCAATTATTGGTCTCAGGCTTTGGTCCTTGGTCCTGACAAAAAATATGCCGGCTCCTGCTGGCGATGTTAACGGTCTGATAAACCCCTTCTTAAATTGTCGTCCAAATACTGCTTGAGGTGTTTGAGCTCGGGTTATGACATGGGGTAGATACGACCGTACGGAATGGAAGAGTTCGGGAGCAAATCTATAGGGCAGTCGTAGGGTCTGTGAGGTTGAAGGTTTTGAGCTTCTCCTTTGTCAAAAACATCTGAAAAGTCCATATAACAAGAGGGAATTTCAGTCTCCAAAACCTGCATAATGCTATGTTTGTGATTAAGAAGACAAGATTTTCACTCACTATGGTTTGCCTAGCCATATTCATTCTGATCAAGGTCGTGACTTTGAAAGCCGACTCATAAAATAACTTTTGAAACTGCTAAATATTGAAAAGTCCAGAACTACTTTATACCATCCTGAAGGGGATGCTCTTCCTGAAAGGTTCAACCGTACCCTTTTGGACATGTTAGGGACCCTTAACGATACAGAGAAAAGAACCTGGAGTAGGCATGTTGAAGCCATGGTTCATGCATATAATTATACAAGACATGAATCTACAGGATATTCTCCTTATTACTTGCTTTTTAGTCGAGAAGCATGGCTTCCAATAGGTTTTAAGTTTGGTGTCTCCTCTGATGGAATGGCCCAAATTACCAGTATGTTCGCAACTTGAAATAAAGTCTGCAAAGAGCCTATGGCCTGGCAGAGAAGGCTAGTTCCCGGATTAACAAAAATAACAAAAGACGCTATGACACTAAAGTCAGGCATAGTTAAATTCAGCCAGGAGATAAGGTTCTCCTTTGAAACCTAGGTATAATCTGAAAGCACAAACTCGCTGTCCAGTGGAAAGGCACCATTTTTGAAGTGGTTTCCAAGCTTCCAGGACTTCCTGCATACAAAATAAAGGGCCGAATTAAGGCGTGGCATCAGAATAATCTGTTATCTGTTGGTCAACCAGAAGTGAAGGATGCAGATAATTCTAGTGAAGGAAACCACGACAATTCAGGTTTAGTTAAAGAGTGGTGGACACCTCCTGATGCTCAGCCAAAAAGCTTATAGCCCTCCTGTTGCTTCTTCTCAGTCAGATCTCAATCCTGAAAGCCCCAGCTTTATCCCTAGATCTACTGACACAGATAGATATTCTATGGGGAGACGTAGGCCTCAAGCTATAGGACCCCTTCCAAACAGAACGGGGAGATGATTTAATTGTGGAGGAATTCAACAATTGCCACAAAGAGACTCAAGAGGAAGTCAAAGACATAGGCGTCCATCAAGATTATTCACTTATGACCAAGTAGGGGAACCCACATACTGTCAAGAGTCCCACTCCAAGGTCATACAAGTATTACATGCCCTTGGCACCTTGAATACATTGTTAGGTACACAACTGTATTAGATTAGTTTGTTACTTGTGTCGGAGTGATGTTTAATGTATCTGCCCTGCCAGTGGAAGGCAGGAATTTTACAGGGGGGAGAATGTAGACCTTTGTCATTTTGCTGCAGGAATTAATTGCACTTTGCCCTTTGCTTAACCCTGCATCAAATGGTAGTGAGAGTCAGATGCTAGTAGTCAGATGCTGACAATTTCAGAAACTTCCTGGGATTAGAGTTTTAGTCAGGGATGTTCAGAGCTGCTGAAAGGTGTGTGTGTGATTCTGCCTGGGATGATAAAGGCCACATCCCGGACCCTGCATGCTGTGAACACCCAGCCTGATGTCACAGTAAGAAGCAGCTAC
Organism: Bombina bombina; assembly: GCF_027579735.1. Classification (NCBI taxonomy): domain Eukaryota; kingdom Metazoa; phylum Chordata; class Amphibia; order Anura; family Bombinatoridae; genus Bombina; species Bombina bombina. Next base: position 511,926,014 of record NC_069500.1, read on the forward strand.
CTTGGGACTAGAGTGAGCTGTCATTTCAGACTGTCAGCACTTAAGTGGGAAGAAAGCAGCAAGAGGACCAGGTATTTTCTAGAACGTTCAACAGGAGTATTCAGGTAGTTGAACAGTTACAGTTATCCCTCACAGTAAACAGATATCTGAAACTTACTAAGGGCCCCAATGTGCACCACCAAAAGGGACTCTTTTTAGCAGTTTATTTTGGGGAAAAAGGGTACCCTGCAAAGTGGTGGGACTTTTATGTTATTTATATGTCTTTCTATTTGCATTTAAATATATTCTGTGTTACTTTATTATCTGCTTGTTTTATTATTGCATGTTGTGGGGAACTCATTGTCTCAGTGTTGTGGGTTCCCTGAGAATTGTTATCACTGAGTGGAGGCACTGTACGTTACATAAATCAAGATGTCCCAGACTCCCTACTCCAGCGGAGACTTAGGTCATTCCTGTGAAGCCACAGCATCAATTGTGACTGTCAAACATATATCATTCTCACCAAAGATGGGTAAGGGGTTACATAAGAAATGTGAAATGATCACCCTGTAGGGGCTGCAAATGTAAAGCTACAGAAAAACATAATTTATGTTAGAACTTACCTGATGAATTCATTTCTTTCATATTGGCAAGAGTCCATGAGCTAGTGAAGTATGGGATATACAATCCTACCAGGAGGGGCAAAGTTTCCCAAACCTCAAAATGCCTATAAATACATCCCTCACCACACCCACAATTCAGTTTAACCAATAGCCAAGTAGTGGGGTAATAAAATAAGGAGTAGAAAAGCATACAAAAAGAGGAACTGGAAAAAATAATTGTGCTTTTATACAAAAAACATAACCACCATAAAAAGGGTGGGTCTCATGGACTCTTGCCAATATGAAATAAATGAATTTATCAGGTAAGTCCTTACATAAATTATGTTTTCTTTCATGTAATTGGTAAAAGTCCATGAGCTAGTGACGTATGGGATAGAAATACCAAAGATGTGGAAGTCCACAGAAGAGTCACTAGAAAGGGAGGGATAAAATAACAACAGCTATTTCCAATAAGAAATTAAATCCACACAATAAATAAGTTTTCCTTGAAAACACTTAAATCAAAAGCAATATAATCAAACTGAAACAGCTGCCTGAAGAACTTTATCTACCAGACTGCTTCAGAAGAAGCAAATACATCAAAATGGTAAAAACAATAAAAGTATGCAAAGAAGACCAAATTACTGATTTGCAAATTTGATCAACCTAAGCTTCATTCTAAAAAAGCCCAAGTAGAATGAACTGAAAAACTCTGAGGCGGAGCCTGACCTGCCTCAAAATAAGCCTTGAAAAACAAAAGCTTTAATCAGGATGCCAAAGAAATGGCAGAGGCTTCCTAACCTTTTCTGGAACCAGAAAAACAGCAGATAGACTAGAGGTCTTCTGAAATCCTAGTCTAAAGAATTATTTGAGAGTTCTTTACAGCCTTTGGATGTGGTAAGAGCTTTATAATTCAATATCAAGGTTATTGATATTGAATTATAAAGCTCTTACCACATCCAAAGGCTGTAAAGAACTCTCAAATAATTCTTTAGGATTAGGACACAAAGAAGGAACAACAATTTCTCTACTAATGTTCAATGTAACAACCTTAGGGAAAAAAGAAGTCCACAAAACAACTTATCTAGATGAAAAAATCAGACACACAAGAGTGAGCTGATCAATCAGAAACTCTTGTAGCAGAAGAGATAGTCAAACGAAACAACACTTTCCAAGAAAGTAGATAATCTTCAAACCAAATAAGACTCCAAAAAGGAGAAATTAATAAATGAACAGGCTTGATACCAACCAAAGCCTGAACAAAAAAGTGAATATAAGGATGTTTAAACAAGCTTTCTAGAAAATAAAACACAAAGAACAGAGATTTGTCCCTTCAAAAAATTTGCAGACAAACTTATCCAAACCATCCTGAAAAACTGTAAAATCCTAGGAATTCTAAAAGAATGCCAAGAGAATTTATGAAAAGAACACTATACAATATAGGTTTTTCCAAACCTGATAATACATGTTCCTTGAAACAGACTTATAGGCCTGCAACATAGTGATAAAAAAGTCAGAGAAACCTCTATGACTAAACACTAATCAATTTCCATACCCTCAAATTAGTCATTTGAGATCCCGATTGAAAAATATCCCCCAGAACAAGAGGGCTGGCCAAAGAGAAAGCGGCCAAGGATGGCAACTTGGACATCTGAACAAGATCCACATACCAAACCTGTGATGCCATGCTGATGCTATCAGAAACACATTACACTGTTCCAATATGATCTTGGAAATCACCTTTGGAAGAAAAAAAACAGAGGTGGAAGGATGTAGTCAGGTTGCAAAACCAAGACACTGCTAATGCATCCATCATCTCCACCTGAGGATCCCTGGACCTGAAAAGGTACCTGGGAAATTGAGAAAACACATCTGTATAGAGACACTACTCTCCCGGATGATGTAAAGACTGACGCCTGAGATAATCCACCTTCCAAATGTCTAAAATTGTAGAAACTAGACATATGTGACATATGCCACAGTTGTGATATTGTCTGTCTGGAAGCAAAACATGAAAAAGTTCTCTCCTAAAAGAGGCCAAGCCTGAAAGAGCTCTGAAAATATAGAACAGAGTTCTAAATATCGTCTGGAAACCTCGCCTTCTATGCACATAGCCACTGAAAGAAATGTTCTAGACTATAAGTTAGACAGGCTAAAGCCACTTACAATTGACTTTTGTCCAATAAAGACAAAGACATGAACACAGAATCCATCTAGGAACCCAAAAAGACGTGACCCTTGGCTGAGGAATCACAAAACTCTTAGGTAAATTAAATCCTCTAACCATGTCTTGAAGAAACAAAACTTAGTTGATTCATGAGGGATTCCACAAAAAGAAAAGTCCATATATTTGAATACTCCTCTTTCATATGTATGTATTGGGTAGTTGAAAAGCATGTCTAATCACCCGTAAGGGACTGAAGACACTGCTCATTTAATCAACCTCGGAAGGATGAAAGGCTGAATGGACCTTGCCAGAAATTGAACCTGCAACCCTCAGGTTGCTACAGAGCTCAGCCACAGTGCATTAGCATGCTGAGCTACCTGTCCAGCTTTAATAAAAGAATATTTTAAGCTAATACCAAGATACCATCCAAATAGGGAAGCACCACAATACCATACTGTCCGAAGACAGAAGAAGGGCACCAAGAACCTTTTAAAAGATTCATAAAGCTGTCACTAAACCAAATGGAAAAGCGACAAATTAGTAAAGCTTAAAAGAAAATTTCTGAATCCACAAGTGGTCTGAATGAAATAAAATAAACATCCTGAAAAAATGGAGTGGACATGAAATGACCTTAACAAAAAGGCATAATAGTCCTTATAATCGTCAACTTAAAAGTTGAGACTTTAACAAAACAATATAAAAGTCTTCAGATCCAAGAATGGACTGAATAAACCTTTCTTCTTAGGGACAAAGAATAGAATTGAATAGAAACCCAAATCCTGTTCCTGCAAAAAGAACTGGCATAATCACTCCTGAAAAAAATTCACAGAGTGTACTAAGAAAGAAACGGCTAAATTACGAGTCTTGCGCTAGGCTTAAAAAGCAGCATTCGCCGGTCCCACTGCTGCTTTTTAATGCCCGCTGGTATTACGAGTCTTGCAGGTGCAGGTGTACCGCTCACTTGTTTGGCCAGACTCGGAAATACTACAAATCAACTTATGTCAATTGCATATCCTATTTTTTTAATGGGACTTGCATAGCGCCGGTATTACAAGTCTGACAAAAAGTGAGCGGTACACCCTCTCCTGTCAAGACTGGTACCACATTTAAAAGTCAGTAGTTAAGAGTTTTACACTACAACGCCGTAGCATAAAACTCTTAACTAAAGTGCTAAAAAAGTAAACTAACACCCATAAACTACCTATTAACCCCTAAACCGAGGCCCCCCTACATCGCAAACACTTTTAAAAAAATGAACCCCTAATCTGCCAAACCGGACATCGCCGCCACTATAATAAATATATTAACCCCTAAACCGCCGCACTCCCACCTCGCAAACACTAGTTACATTTTATTAACCTCTAATCTGCCGTCCCTAACATCGCCGATACCTACCTACATTTATTAACCCCTAATCTGCCGCCCCCCAACGTCGCCGCCACTATATTAAAGTTATTAACCCCTAAATTTAAGTCTAACCCTAACCCCCCCTAACTTAAATATAATTTAAATAAATATAAATAAATAACTATCATTAACTAAATTATTCCTATTAAAAACTAAATACTTACCTATAAAATAAACCCTAAGCTAGCTACAACTAATAGTTACATTGTAGCTAGCTTAGGGTTTATTTTTATTTTACAGGCAAGTTTGTATTTATTGTAACTAGGTAGAATAGTTATTAAATAGTTATTAACTATTTAATAGCTACCTAGCTTAAATATATTCAAAAGTACCTGTAAAATAAAACCTAAGTTACAATTACACCTAACACTACCACTATAATTAAATGAATTCCCTAAATTAAATTAAATTATCTAAAGTACAAAAAAAACAAACACTAAATTTCAGAAAATAATAAAAAATTACAAGATTTTTAAACTAATTACACCTAATCTAATCCCCCTAACAAAATAATAAGCCCCCCAAAATAAAAAAGCCCTACCCTACACTAAATTACAAATAGCCCTTAAAAGGGCCTTTTGCGGGGCATTGCTCCAAAGTAATAAGCTCTTTTACCTGTAAAAAAAATTACAAATCCCCCCCAACATTAAAACCCACCACCCACACCACTAACCCTACTCTAAAACCCACCCAATCCCCCCTTAAAAACCTAACACTAACCCCCTGAAGATCACCCTACCAGGAGGCATCTTCATCCAACCGGGCAGAAGTGGTCCTCCAGAAGGGCAGTAGTCTTCATCCAAGCCGGGCAGAAGTGGTCCTCCAGACGGGCAGAAGTCTTCATCCAGATGGCATCTTCTATCTTTATCCATCCGGCGTGGAGCAGGTCCATCTTCAAGACATCCGATGCGGAGCATCCTCTTCTTTCCACGGCTACGACTGAATGAAAGTTCCTTTAAAGGACGTCATCCAAGATAGCGTCCCTTCAATTCCGATTGGCTGATAGAATTCTATCAGCCAATCAGAATTAAGGTAGAAAAAATCCTATTGGCTGATTGGATCAGCCAATAGGATTGAGCTAGCATTCTATTGGCTGATTGGAACAGCCAATAGAATGCCAGCTCAATCCTATTGGCTGATTGCATCAGCCAATAGGATTCAACGTCAATCCTATTGGCTGATCCAATCAGCCAATAGGATTTTTTCTACCTTAATTCCAATTGGCTGATAGAATTCTATCAGCCAATCGGAATTGAAGGGATGCCATCTTGGATGACGTCATTTAAAGGAACCTTCGTTCAGTCGTAGCCGTGGAAAGAAGAGGATGCTCCTCGTCAGATGTCTTGAAGATGGACCCACTCCGCGCCGAATGGCTGAAGATAGAAGATGCCTTCTGGATGAAGACTTCTGCCTGTCTGGAGGACCACTTTTGCCCGGCTTGGATGAAGACTTCTGCCCATCTGGAGGACCACTTCTGCCCGGTTGGATAAAGACGTCTCCCGGTAGGGTGATCTTCAGGGGGTTATTGTTAGGTTTTTTAAGGGGGGATTGGGTGGGTTTTAGAGTAGGGTTGGTGGTGTGGGTGGTGGGTTTTAATGTTGGGGGGGTTTGTATTTTTTTTTTTACAGGTAAAAGAGCTGATTACTTTGGGGCAATGCCCCGCAAAAGGCCCTTTTAAGGGCTATTTGTAATTTAGTGTAGGGTAGGGCTTATTTATTTTGCGGGGGCTTTTTTATTTTGTTAGGGGGATTAGTTTAGGTGTAATTAGTTTAAAAATCTTGTAATTTTTTTATTATTTTCTGTAATTTAGTGTTTGTTTGTTTTTTGTACTTTTTATTTATTTTATTTAATTTAGTTAATTTATTTAATTATAGTGTAGTGTTACGTGTAATTGTAACTTAGGTTAGGTTTTATTTTACAGGTACTTTTGTCTTTATTTTATCTAGGTAGTTATTAAATAGTTAATAACTATTTAGTAACTATTGTACCTAGTTAAAATAAATACAAACTTGCCTGTAAAATAAAAATAAACCCTAAGCTAGCTACGATGTAACTATTAGTTATACTGTAGCTATCTTAGGGTTTATTTTATAGGTAAGTATTTAGTTTTAAATAGGAATAATTTAGTTAATGATAGTTATTTTATTTATATTTATTTAAATTATATTTCAGTTAGAGAGGGTTAGGGTTAGACTTAGGTTTAGGGGTTAATTACTTTAATATAGTGGCGGCGACATTGGAGGCGGCAGATTAGGGGTTAATAAGTGTAGGTAGGTTGCGTTGACATTGGGGGCAGCAGATTAGGGGTTAATAAATATAATGTAGGTGTCGGCAATGTTGGGGCAGCAGATTAGGGGTTCATAAGTATAATGTAGGTGGCGGCGGTGTCCGGAGCAGCAGATTAGGGGTTAATAATATAATGTAGGTGTCGGTGATGTCAGGGGCGGCAGATTAGGGGTTAATTGGTTTAAGATTAGGGGTGTTTAAACTCGGGGTTCATATTAGGGTGTTAGGTGTAGACATAAAATGTATTTCCCCAGGGGGGCGGAGCGAGCAGCCGAGCATAATGGCCGCATTCTAGTGAAGCTCTGAATGCGGGCCGGGTAATATCACTTTTAAAAGATGACCAAGTGCTCCAAAACTAAGCCCTAAGCTACTTTAAACTGCATTTACCATCTGACAGCCGTTTTTGAGAATCGGTGGCTCAATTCCCTGCAGGACGCGCCATCAGAGTGATATCGCAGGCGTTCGGCCTATACCGCACCCAGCATCTCTGCAACCCTGATCGTGCGGCACACATCCTTGGAGCAAGCAAGAACCAAGGCAAAAGCTGCGACTACACAAGAGGGCCACAAGGCAGTATACCCAGCAGCACATGACACCCGGAGCTCATATCGTAGCAGCTTGGGGAACTTCCAGAGATCAGACCACGCTTCACGGCGCCTGGTAAGACTAAAACCTAAAACGCCTTACCTCACGCTTAATTTCTGAAACCATACTACAACAACTGGGAGATACGCTCCTAAACAAGCAAACCCAGCCATCACCACCACCTATAGACTGAACACATAAACAGGATTTTACAGCCCTGTAAAAACCGCCATTAACGGCACACATCTGGGGTGATCAATTGCCGAAAACATCTTACCGTTGCATTGCCTGTTGTGCAAATGGGATATGTCTCTCACAGGTCTAGAACCGCATAGGAAAATATAAATCTGAACACTCTAACTACATTAAATTAAAAGACCCCCTGGAAGATGCACTTTTCATCCTTATAAATATGCCATCCTGATTCGTGGCGTAGTGACAACCGCTAAGTGTGTATCTCTGGGTGGGTTAGAGCTGGCAAGAATCATCTGGGCGCCATTAAAATACCACTCCTGCTGATTTACCCTGCTCTGCCTTCATAACCAGTCGCAACCTAGTAAAAATTTGTGGAACTCCACATATCCCCAAGCACTGCATAACTCTGTAGACAAGTATTCATACCAGAGGCGCATCCAGGGACTACTCTTTTCTTAGTGACATTCTATTTCTGGGCCCCAGACAGGCAAAGGGAAATACCCTATCCACAGCACTAATAGTACACATCGCTTATAGGAGATACTAGGCAGAGGACATATAATTCAGGGGCGCAGATTCCCAATACTGTGACACGGGACAGAACATACCTTACACACGTACCCCTGCTCCATTTCCTGCCATACCGTGGTGTGGTGGGTCATACCCCACTCTCCCTTTCCCGTTATCGCCCTGTGAGGGTAAAAGCCCCAGGGGGTACAGTGTGTTGAGAGAATACTAGTCAGCCCTTGAAGCTTAACACCATCTCCAGGCAATATGTCACAGAGGAAAAACACTCGCCAAGAGAAACCGCAAAAACTTCCACAAACTAATCAACCTGCAGTACATGCTTTTTTCAAACAAAGAGATCCTCTACCCACGACTAGAACAACAGATCCCCTGATGGCCACTATAGAAGAAGACCAAGACAGCAGTTCATCTATAGCCACTGAAACTGCAACTGCTCCTGTGGCCCAGGAAGATGACACTCCAATAACTTACAAAGCCATTGCAACGTTAATTGAGCAGTTTAAGACATGCATCAAAGATGAATGTGCTGATCTGAAAAAAGAGATCAGCGACCTAGGCCATAGGGTTGACACCCTAGAAGAACATGAGTATGTTGTGGCACAGAAATTAGCACACCTCTCAACTAATCAAACTCAACAAGACCAACATATCACGGAACTTGAAGATAAAATTGATGATTTAGAAAATCGCACCAGAAGGGGAAATCTTCACTTCAGGGGGATACCAGAATCGGTATTAAGCAATGAAATTCGTGCTTATCTCCAGGCTTTATTCGCAGACATACTAGGGAACAATCTGCCAGAAAACTTGGACATCCCACTGGACAGAGCTCATAGAGCATTACGCCCAAAGCCCCCTGATGACTCCCCTCCAAGAGACATAGTAGTCCATTTTCAAAATTATAACCAAAAAGAAGAAATTTATAATACAGCTAGGAAGAGACAGGCTATACATTTCCAAGACCACCGAATCCAAATATACCAGGATCTATCACTCAGAACGCTACAGAAGAGGCGAGACTTCCAACCACTAACATCACATCTCCGCTCACTCCATATCCCTTATAGATGGGGATTTCCCACTTCAGTAATAGTGATGAAAAACGGGAAGAAGATGGAATGCTTCTCACCATCTGATATTCACAGATTTTGTACCATCCTAAAAATCCCATTGCCGGACATAACAAATCTTCAACCTTCCCAAAGGCAACAAAGTGGTATTGACAACCCCAAATCTCAGCGGAGACCAAGTCAAGACACCAACTCCAGTCAGAATAAAAGAAGGCAAATAACCTCCACCAGCTCTGAAACCATGGACTTGGACTCTGTCAGATGAGTAAATGTATTGATTTTCTTCATATGTTTTTTTTTTCCCCTAGGCTTTGGACATTCCTAAGATGCCCACCATACATAGACTCATGACTCATGTGTTGTTATTATATGAGGGCATTCAGTTCGTATCAAGTTATGTTTTGTCTAAGTTAAGTTCTGTTGTGTTATACACTGAGTTTAATATGCTATTTTTGGTATGTCTACTTGCATATTCCCTCAAAAATGATGTACTATTTCTGTATTCACATCATGCCATAAGACAAATTTCTAATAGGGATGATCATTTGACCAAACTAACCGACCCAGCTATCATTTACATTAAGGCCCCAAAATAGGACCTACACTTTGGCCGCAGATAAGAGATCTCCTCTTATATTTCATAAACTCCCCTCTACTTAACCCTGATTACTACTACAGCTAAATAACATCACGATACACTGACTACTAGGGTGGTCTTGACTGCTTGACTTTTGAGTTACCCTGATGACTTAGACAATATGCGTAAACTTTTGCATTTCCCGAAAGTACATCTTCAGCAGTTGACTACACTAGAAACCCACACAACACTTTCCATTACTCCCAGAGTACTCTTAGACAAGACACACTAAAGTTGGCGGAATTCTCAGACCTAAAGCAGTTTACATGAGCTATCTGTACCGCATCACTAGGCTAACATTACGCCAAATTAATTTAAACACGCACTGACTTGCTTTACACTAATACCCGGCCTGTAACAATAGCTCCCAAACCTACAACTACAAGTTACGAATTAAAATTTGCTATATGTATTTTTTTTCCTTCTCAATCCAAACTTGTACTGTATATTAAGGCTATTCAAATTAATATTGTTATAAACATTGTTAATTGCTCTAATAATTTTCTTGAAGTCATAACATTCTTTCTTCCTTTCCCACCCCAACTGACAACCTCTGCACAACTACCTCCATTGATATCTGTCCCTCCTAATACTAGCAACAGGAACCCTTCTAACCCTTTTTAGTGTCCCGTCTGGTCTCCCGGTAAATATTAATAGAACAGCTCTAGGCACTAGACATTATGTCGACACCCACAACACACCACAAAGAAGAAACCTTACTCATAGCCACACAAAACGTTAAGGGCTTTCTCTCAGCTGAAAAACGCTCTATTGCGTTTCATGATTTCTATAAACGAAAAATTGACATCATCATGACCCAGGAAACACACTTCAAAAAAAACCACGAACCCACTTTATCAAAGAGATACTTTGACCAACACTACTGTAGCTCAGGTACCCATAGAAAGAATGGAGTTAGCATCTCATTCAGACGTAGTTTCCCTTTTGAACTACTGCAGAAACACACTGACAACGAAGGTAGGATTTTAATCCTAGTTGGCCTATGTTATGGTGCCCCGCTCACCCTGGTAAACACCTATGCTCCAAATAGACCCACCCCTAATTTTTTTAAACTTCTAGTTAACAAAATACTAGATCTGGCTAAAGGACCCATCATTGTAGGTGGGGATCTCAATTTCCCCATGAACCCAGCATTGGATACATCTAGTGGGAAATCCTACCTACGTAATAATACCCTTAACTCTAACTGTGCAGCCTTACGCACTATTAACTTATTCGATACATGGCGAGTAGTGCACACTAGTAGAAAAGACTACACCTTTTTTTCGCACCCACAACATACGTACTCCAGGTTAGACTACATTCTATGTGACCAAGCGCTACTCTCCACTCTTGTACACTCGAAAATCACGCACACCTCGTGGTCTGATCATAGTATGGTCTCTACGGAATTCAAATGGGCCAATAAACCCCACACTACATTCAACTGGAGACTTAATGATCACATACTGACCAACCAAGAAACAGTTGATGACATTAAAAAACACTCAGACGAATTCTTTGTCTTAAACAAACCTGAGGACACGTCGTCCGCGAACAACTGGGAGGCTTATAAATGCTTTATAAGGGGGGTTATAATAAAACACACTGCCACGCAACGTAAGATTCATACCGCTCAGTTTACCTCCCTGACTAAGGATCTAACTACTTGTGAGACTACACTCAAAGCTGACCCATCCTCTGTCACTAAGTTAACCAAATTGACTGACGCCAGGGAAGCCCTTAACAAGTTTCTGATCCAGAAAGCCCACATGAGGGCGCTGACCACTAAATCTAAGTTTTTTGTGGAAAGCAACAAGGCAGGTCGCCTATTAGCCAGGTCCCTTAGAAAACAAAGACTTTCCAATTTCATTAGGACAATTCGTCATCCCTCTGGTGGGGTTGCCCACAAAAATGAAGAAATTGTTAACTCATTTGTCTCTTATTATACGAAATTATACAATTTGGTGGACGCCTCGCCACAGGACAAAAAACAGAAATTAGACGCATATTTAGCCAATGTCTCCACGCCATCTATTACAGAAGATAACAGGCAATTCCTAGACTCCCCTATCACCCTTCAAGACATCAATCTAGTTATAAAATCCCTGCCAAATGGCAAATCCCCGGGCCCAGACAGCCTCACGACTAAATTCTACCAACTCTTGCAACAACACATAAATCCCCAGCTTCAGTTACTATATAATGATATAGATCGTGGCGTTGCCTTGCCTAGCTCCCTCTTGGAAGCAGTAATCACAGTCATTCCCAAACCAGGCAAAGCTATCGATATGGTCAGCAATTATAGACCGATCTCACTTATAAATATCGATATGAAAATATATGCCAAAATATTAGCTAACCGTATGAATACAATACTACCCAATATAATTCACCCTGATCAGGTGGGCTTCATTAGGGGAAGGGAGGCAAAAGATAACACCATCAGATTGCTCCATTCACTGCAGCAAGCCCAACTCAACCATTCACCTCTCGCCATACTCTCGACAGATGCTGAGAAGGCATTTGACAGGGTGGACTGGCAATTTATGTGGTCCGCCCTGTCAAAATTTGGCTTTTCTGAACTTTTCATTTCCAGAATAAAGGCTCTCTACCACAGTCCTAGTGCAAAGATTAAAGTGAATAACAATCTATCCCAACCTTTTTCCATCTCTAATGGCACACGTCAAGGATGCCCGCTCTCACCGCTATTATTTGCCATCACGGTTGAAATCTTGGCATTACAAGTCAGACATTGCCAACAGATCCAAGGCCTAGATTTTGGGGATATCACTCAAAAGTGCCTTCTGTTCGCGGACGACGTGATCTTTACTTTAAGATCCCCAAACACCTCCTTGCCTGCCCTCATACAAATCTTAGAAGAATATAAGCAAGTCTCCAACTTCTCCATCAATATGGAGATATCGGGACTAATGCCGATAAACCTAACTCCCCAAGAAATGCTGACTATATCACGACAAACAAAATTTGTGCTATCAGATAAACTTAAATACTTGGGTTTGATAATCTCCAAAGATTCAAGCACACTCTTCCCTGACAATTTTATCAGCCTCCAAACGACCATTAAAACCTCACTAGAGAACTGGCACAGACAGGGACACTTATCTTGGCTAGGGCGGATTAACACGGTGAAGATGATGATAGTCCCCAGATACCTATATCTATTTCAAACCTTACCTATGCCCATTCCAAAACACTTTCTCCAAATACAACAAAAAATGATTAACTCCTTTATTTGGTCATATAAACGTTCAAGAATAGCTCAACATACTATGTACCTGAGTAAAGAGGATGGAGGCCTTGGTGTCCCCAACCTTGCTAATTACCTCAAAGCTACACATCTAGCCAGAGTTATAGCATGGAATCATGCTAATCCTTCGAAACTGTGGATACAAATGGAGAGCTACCTAGCGCAGGTTGATCACATGAGAGACTTACCTTGGATCCCTAAAGAATCCAGACCGCGTATTATACAAGGCAACGATTACATTAAAACCACTCTAGATGTATGGGATGATGTACTCAACCATACAAAAGGAGTTTCCACCACGATATCTCCCTTGACTCCCCTCCTTCATTACCAGCTTTTTCTCAAACACAACCTCTTCACCCATTCACCGGCCAATAAGCTCCATAAATCCCTACCAATCTACTTAATGACCAACGCCTCAGGTGTCAAAGATAGAATAACGCTCAATGAAGAACTAGGTCCACCTTTTCATAGCTGGTACTCCTACTTACAGATAAGACATGCGATTAACCACAGCCCACACAAGGAACAGACACTTCGGCCATTAACCGCTTTTGAGCAGTTATGTATTAACCCCAATATGCATAAGACACATCTTTCCCTGGCCTACAAAATCCTCAGGGGTTCCTTCCCTGGAAAACGACCTACATATCTGTCGAAATGGATGGACGAGTTCCAAATTGATCTTGACACAGAGACATGGAGGAGATGTTTCCTCCACACGCACTCTGCCTCTTTATCTCTGACTATATCCGAGTTAAATTACAAAATATTAGCTCGTTGGTATCTAACCCCACAGCGCCTGAGGATTATATATCCTGCCGCCTCCTCCAGTTGCTGGAGGAGATGCGGAGAGGAAGGTACCCTTACCCATATATGGTGGTCATGTCCTTACTTAAACTCCTTCTGGAACCAAATAGAAAGACACATTGCCAGGGTTCTAGGAGTTAACATCAAACTTTCTCCATCTATCATACTTCTTAACCTCACCCCCAAACTTGCCTGTGTATACCGCAAGAAGCTACTCCTTCTAATGCTTTCCTGTGCTAAACGATTAATCCCCCGAAAATGGAAAACATGTGAAGTACCCACCATTGCCCAATGGAAACTCGAAGTTAACCACATTCTTACACTAGAAAAGATGCATTACTGTTATATAGGTAAACTGGACATGATATCTAACATTCAATTCATATGGGATCAGGGATCTTGCGACCACACTGAAAATACTTTTCCGACATCCTCTATATGAAGCTATAAACATTATACTTCACTTTCTCCCTGGGACCGTAAAGACACATAGACATAAAAACGTCCCCCCGCACCCCTGTTGACCGGACCAGACGGGACGCTATCCCACCCTTATTTCACCCCCATTCCACCTTCTATACTTCACCATCCTAATCTTCGACCCACCCTTCCAACTATACTGAACCCTTCGGCCCCTTACATTGCCATGTTATGACTCATTTTCAAACTTAATTTTCAACTCTAATTAATCTTGAAAATAATTATGGAAATTTGGTTACTGGTTACTGATGATGACGATGTATATAGAGAACTGCTGTACTATTGTTGCAAAGTGAATGAAACTATAGCACTTGTTCTATTTTCACTGTACCAATTTTCAATAAAAATCATTTAAACACAAAAAAAAAAAAAAAAAAATGTATTTCCCCATAGGAATCAATGGGGCTGTGTTAGGAGCTTTATGCTGCTTTTTTGCAGGTGTTAGGTTTTTTTTCAGCCGGCTCTACCCCATTGATTCCTATGGGGAAATCGTGCACGAGCACGTTAAGCCAGCTCACCGCTAACGTAAGCAGCGCTGGTATTGAGGTGAGATGTGGAGCAAAATTTTGCTCTACGATCATTTTTTTGCAGTTAACGCCGGGTTTGGAAAAACCTGTAATACCAGCGCTGTCTGTAAGTGAGCGGTGAGCATAAACTGCTCGTTAGCACCGCACAGCCTCTAACGCAAAACTCGTAATCTAGCCGAAAGATTCTTCCCATAGAAGGTCTCATTCTAAAAATCTATTCAAACCCTAAGAATAATATAGAATTTGGACTGAGTTCATCCAAAAACAATTTAATCTGCCCCCACCAGAAGGACTGGTTTGAGAACCGCACTAGTAATTATATAGCGTTTTTCTCCCAGAAGGATACTAAAAAATGCTTCTTCAGTGCTTACACTCGGAGTTAACCAAATTAGCAGCTGATAAAAACAGTAGTTTTTTTTACCCAAATAAATGGTATACAATAAATTGACCTCAAAGGTCAAAAGGCTGTATTAACCCTGCGGGGAAATGAATCTATGACCCTTAGATCTAGAACAAGCGTTTGTAGTCAGGACATTCACCAACTGATCTACATTACCAGACTAAAAGTAGGGCAGAAAAAAATCTAAACCTCCAGAAATAGTGGAGATAATAGAAATCAAACAAATTATTATCCTAACAAGATAGAGATAATAAAATATATTTGAAATCATATTAATAAATATAGTAAACATAATTAAATGAAAATGTCTAAAGTAAATAAACAGAGTTATATACTTAAGAAACTGAAACTGCTTATGCTAACTGTTCCACAAAGATTGAGAGAACAGTAATGTCAGCCAGAGATAAAGCTGAGCTAAAAATATAATCAGTACATGAATATGCTCTACTAAGGTTATATTAAAATTCTAAAGAATCCTGAAAACAAGTACCAATTTCCTTACAAATAGTAGTACAGTACCAAGAGGGAATCTGAATAACCATTCTCTAGAATATAATACATATAGTATATTGAATAGGAAAAACCCTCAAAAGCAAAAATGTTAAAATCCAGATTTGAAAAAGATTATTAACATATGGCTAGATTACGAGTTTTACGTTATGAGTGAAAAAGCCTCATAACGCTGCTTTTTCACTACCGCTGCTATTACGAGTTTTGCAGGTATAGCTGTACTGCACACTTTTTTGGCTGTAACGCAACGTAACTACTGTAGCTTTCAAAAAGTCCTTTTTCAATGGGACTTCAATAGCGCCGGTATTACGAGTTTGCCTGTCCGGCCAAAAAGCGGTACCGCCTATACCGTCAAGATCCGTACCGTCACCTGAAAGTCAGTAGTTATGAGTTTTATGTTACAAAACTGTACCTTAAAACTCATAACTAAAGTGCTAAAAAGTACACTAACACCCATAAACTACCTATTAACCCCTAAACCGATAGCCTCCCGCATCGCAAGAACTAAAATAAAATTATTAACTAATAATCTGACACTCCCGACATCGCCGCCACTATATTAAACATAACCCCTAAACCTCCATACTCCTGCATCGCAAACACTAGTTAAATATTTTTAACCTCTAATCTGCTCTCCCTAACATCGCCGCAACCTACATTACTGTTATTAACCCCTAATCTGCTGCCCCCAAAATCGCAGCCACTATACTAAAGTTATTAACCCCTAAACCTAACCCTAAGTCTAACCCTAACCCTAGCACCCACTAACTTTAATATAAATAAAATAAATCTAAATAAAAATTACAATACAATTAATACCTAAATAATTCCTATTTAAAACTAAATACTTACCTATAAAATAAACTCGAAGCTAGCTACAATATAACTAATAGTTATATTGTAGCTAGATTAGGTTTTATTTTTATTTTACAGCTAAGTTTGTATTTATTTTAACTAGGTAGACTAGTTAGTAAATAGTTATTAACTATTTAGTAACTACCTAGTTAAAATAAATACAAATTTACCTGTGAAATAAAACCTAACCTGTCTTACACTAACACCTAACCTTACACTACAATTAAATCAATTACATTAATTAAATACAATTAACTAAATTACAGTTTAAATTTAAAATAATTTAAAATAATAAACACTAAATTAAACAAAATAAAAAAGAAATTATCAAATATTTAAACTAATTACACCTAATTTAATAGCCCTATCAAAATAAAAAAAAAATAAAAAAAACCTTTGTCTAAACTAAACTGCCAATAGCCCTAAAAAAGGGCATTTTGCAGGGCATTGTCCCAAAGAAATCAGCTCTTTTACCTGTAAAAAAAAAATACAAACAACCCCCCAACAGTAAAACCCACCACCCACATTATGCATTACGCAAAAAGAAGTTAAACTTTTTTGGCGCAAAACTAACACCAGGAAATATAGAAATTTGAAAAGAAACCAATGGCACTACTAACGTATGAGACCTTAATTCCTACACTTATTCAATAATTTGTCAGGATGTGGGTGCTGTGTATAGAACCGTATTTAGCAAAGAAAGAGAAAGTATACACTTCTAGCACTCCTAGGTCTAAAAATAAATTGAATCTAACTGGATGATACAAATTATTCCCTAAGGAATAAGTGGAAGGGGAGAAAACAGATTGCAAATTAAAATATAACTTTTATTGGGTTACGTTAAAAATAGGAATACACTTAAAATCACTCTTAAGCACCGATTTTCCTGATGTCAGCAAATAAGTACAAGTAAAGGTTATTGCTCCTAGTACTTTAGTGTTAAATGTGGGCTGGAGTAAGGGCTGCTATATACTTGTATCTGGAGATCTGATACACCAAATTATCTGTGTCCAAAGTTACTAATTCTTATGTGAGAATTAAGTATATAATGTATTCTTTATGTCTCCATAGTAATATATCTTAGCGAAGCTTGATTTGAATTGAACATTGGGTATATAATTTTAAATATTTCTGCTTGTTACCAGATGAGATTATATATACCCAACTTATTATTTGGATTCTGAATAGAATCTCTTAACTCCGCTTTTTAGTATTAGCAGTTGCCTACCTAAGGATTGAAGAGTAGGCTATTCCCTCCACAGTATCAAAAGCTAACCTTCATAAATGCTTTTAAATTGTATCTGAATAATTGAACTTCATTATAATACAATTTTATCTTTATTGAGACAATGTATATTGTTGTTCTACTGAATAGACTTTTATGTATTTGGTTTCTCTGCGGTTGTAAATGACAACCGTTGCTGTTTGGTGTGCTTAAACTTTAATTTCAAAAATTATGTTCTTTAGTCTCTGCACTTGAGCTGTATGTGCTTAATTATTTCGCGGATACCTTAGTTAAGTGGTGGACAGTATCACTGTTTTTGCTTACCAGAAACTACAGTCATTAAAAGAGTGCCCTAAATTGTTATATGTTGTTTTTGAGCGTAGTTGGATTCAGTTTGCTATTGCTCATAAAATATATATTTGAAACTGGTTGTTTGGTCCAGTAAGTGGCGTGTGCTAAAGCTGTAGTTCAGGATATGCCTGAGTGGTATATTACACGACTTGTGAATCATACATAGTTTGTATATTATGAACGAACTTCGGTAAAATTTGTCTGCTCACAGTTTCTTTAATACCAGTTTAAATAGCTCTCTGTGATGCGGCAGTTAAATAATCTTATATGTTGCAACAATGGAGCTTATCTGATCTTATCATCACAGAATTAATTGAGTACCTATTTGGGTAACTCACAGTGTACTGGTGATTAAATAGTGTAGTTTCTTAGTATAATGAAACGTATCTGTTCTCAGTGACAACAGAGTTTAAGCAGATAGACGTACAAAAATTCCGCTTGTATTGTGAGTCTATAGAGTTAAAACCTAGTGTTCGTATCGATTTCCACACTCACAGCTAATTATACTGGTCTGTGTACATTCCACCTTGCATACAAACAGGATTGCCCCAGATTAGGTTTATGCACTGCTCTGTTGTATAGGCCGTATTAACGGCGGAAATTATGCATACGTGATCAAGCTGCACTTAGTCATCTAACCCAAAGCTAATATGATAGCGCTCTGAGTATACTTTGTGCACCTTGTTTTTATAAAATAGAGCTATCTTACAACAAGCGGTATCGTGGATGTATACCCAATGCAACTCGAAGTGAATTTTAATTATTAGGAAGTAGCGCCAAGCAAAGTTCTATTATTCAGTCTTTGTGTATTTTACATATTGAAGTTAGCTAATACGGGAGGGATAGTACTTGCAATAATATTCGGTACCAGCACCATATATTTAACACATGGTTAAATCTGAGCGTCCATTATTAAGTGAAACCGTGGCTGACTACAGTAATTTGCGGTAGCTTAAGGCTGTCTAAAAACACAGGAGCTCCTAGTACTCCTCACCATTGCCCTATCGTCCCTAACATGTTTCGCAACTAAACGTTGCTTTTTCAAAGGTGAACGCGCCGCGATATTCGCGGCTTTTTAAGGCCGTTGGAAACACGCCCCCAATAGGCGTGTATTGTAATTCAGACCAATTATATGAGATGAGCTAATGATTGACATGTAGAGACGCATCTGACTAGAGCAGTTTATTTGATTCTAATTGCGAGCTTATTCTTGAATTCTTTCCCAAACCTGATAATAGATAATGATGCAAATATGGTATAGTAAAAACAGTTAACCTGTTCGAAATAGTTTTTATTTTCCAAATATGTTAACAGAGGTGGCTGATATTATATTAACCACAGTTACTCTGTACAAAAGTTTGTATCATTATGACATACTATTTTCTTGTCCTGAGGTGTTATTATATTTATCATATTGATAGGTCTGATAACAGTAAGATCAGAACTGTACCTGGGATTGTGATCTGTGTGAAACCTAATATATGATATGGGGATGAATATAATGTGAACTAACGTGTTAAATCGTGATTGCAAAAATTGGAAGGACAAATAATAAATGAAAAGGATTCATCAATAAAATACAGGAATAGATCAAGGAAGGGAAGGGGAAGTGTTTAAATTATAACCTCAACCTAACTGGAATTGCTGTGTGCTTATATTGTGAACATGGGGGATTTTTAGACCCCTGAGGAGTGCAATCTCGTGTGTAGTTATAGTCTTATAGAAGAGATATGAAAAAAAGATTTATTAACATAATATGGGTGCGTGAATAAATCATTAATAAAAAATCACGTTTAGTGGTGTTGAAGTTAGTGCACCATCACTTATCTAGTGACTTAGTGTATAAGTGTGTTTAAGTGTAACGTGGAAGAAATAAGGTTTCTATGATTTGCTGTCTACCTTACATAGACAATCTGTTTTTACAAGAAAGGAGTAAAATTATTTACTTCATTTAATCCATACGGTTGGACTGAATTCAAAAGAAAGATCCATTTGCTCTCCGCTCTGAGTAGGACGTTCTCTACATTACCACCTCTTATGCCCAAATGTATTTTCTGGATCCCAAAGCATTTTAGATCCGACTGTTTGGAATTGTGTCTTTTCAAGAAATGTCTAGCTACAGATGTCAAATTTTTCCCTTCTTGCAGATCTTTAGTTGCATTTTTTATATTCCTCAGATGTTCTTGGAGTCTTTGTCTTATTTTTCTTGTTGTCATACCAACGTATACCAGATTACATTTGCATTGTAAAACGTATATGACTCCTTCTGTATGGCAATTGATGTAGGATTCAATTTTATGGATTTTCCCAAAGTGATCAGTGATTTCTTGTTTATTGACCATGAAGCTGCAAGTGCTGCATGTTCCGCATTTAAATGATCCTTTCTTGAAGGCTCCCAAGGTTCTTGGTCCCTGTAAGTGGCTGGGGCTGATAAGATCCTTTAGATTGCGAGTTCTTCTGAAACCAGTTTGTACTTTTTCTCCTACGATTTTGAAGATTACAGGATCAGAGGTTAGGATGTGCCAATTATTTTGCATAATATTAAGAACTTGAGAGCTTTTGGGGTTGTAGGTGGAGATAAATCTCACTTGTTCCTGTTTTGATTTAATTTTCGTTTTCAGCAGTTCATGTCTCATGGTATTATTAGCTCTAAATTCAGCTTTTTTTATTGTTCTTTTGCTATAACCTCTCATGTCATTAAATGACATGAGAAACTGGGATGATGTCATCATCCGAAATTCAGACAAGGGGGGAAATATAGTTCTGTGGCCCATTGACATGTACAAAAAAGAAACAGACAAACAACTCAGGGACACATCGTGCTATAAAAAGCTAAGCTTTAATCCAAATAAAACATTCCTCCTTGAATACATGAATATCATAGAAATGGCTAAATTTGATAATCTACTCACAAACAAAGAATACCAATATCTCAAAGTGAAGGAACCAACAGTAGCAACTTTCTACCTAATTCCTAAAATTCACAAAAACCAACAACAACCCCCTGGACGGCAAATTGTATCTGGCATTAACAGCCTTACGGAAAAAGCGAGCAGATACATTGACTTCAGACTCAGGAATTATCTTCGTCAATTGTCATCTTATGTACAAGACACCACTGATGTCTTGGTTCAGCTAGAAAATGTACACCTTTTACCATCTACTTGGCTAGTTACAGCTGATGTTGAATCACTATATACCTGTATAAATCACAATCTTGGTATAGAAGCTGTACAGTGGTTTCTCTCTATGGGATCTGAGGAAGACCCAGCTCATGACAGTTTTATTCTACAACTGTTAAAATTCATTTTGACACACAATTTCTTTACTTTTGATAATGGCTTTTACCTTCAAACCAGAGGCACGGCAATGGGCACCGCCTGTGCCCCCACCTATGCTAATCTCTTTCTTGGCTGGTGGGAGCAAAAACATGTGTTCTCAGATGACAATACTGAGGATTTAAATAAAATACCGTTATTGATGAGATACATAGACGATGTGCTCTTCCTATGGGAAGGCACTCGTACAGAATTGGACCAATTCATGGCCAAACTGAATACCAACACACTAAACATCAAATTGACCTATGAAGCAAGTCAAGAAAGCATAGACTTTCTGGATTTAAAAATTACAAAAACAATAACAGGCACATTGGAAACAGATGTCCATCGTAAGAAAACTGCTACTAATAGTTTACTTTTTAGTACAAGTGCTCATGCCCCCAACACAGTAAAAGCGCTCCCCACAGGAGAATTTCTCAGGATGAGACGCAATTGCTCCACAGAAGAGAATTACAAAATAAGAGCAAAAGAACTAACGGAGAGACTAATTTCAAGAGGTTATAGCAAAAGAACAATAAAAAAAGCAGAATTTAGAGCTAATAATACCATGAGACATGAACTGCTGAAAACGAAAATTAAATCAAAACAGGAACAAGTGAGATTTATCTCCACCTACAACCCCAAAAGCTCTCAAGTTCTTAATATTATGCAAAATAATTGGCACATCCTAACCTCTGATCCTGTAATCTCCAAAATCGTAGGAGAAAAAGTACAAACTGGTTTCAGAAGAACTCGCAATCTAAAGGATCTTATCAGCCCCAGCCACTTACAGGGACCAAGAACCTTGGGAGCCTTCAAGAAAGGATCATTTAAATGCGGAACATGCAGCACTTGCAGCTTCATGGTCAATAAACAAGAAATCACTGATCACTTTGGGAAAATCCATAAAATTGAATCCTACATCAATTGCCATACAGAAGGAGTCATATACGTTTTACAATGCAAATGTAATCTGGTATACGTTGGTATGACAACAAGAAAAATAAGACAAAGACTCCAAGAACATCTGAGGAATATAAAAAATGCAACTAAAGATCTGCAAGAAGGGAAAAATTTGACATCTGTAGCTAGACATTTCTTGAAAAGACACAATTCCAAACAGTCGGATCTAAAATGCTTTGGGATCCAGAAAATACATTTGGGCATAAGAGGTGGTAATGTAGAGAACGTCCTACTCAGAGCGGAGAGCAAATGGATCTTTCTTTTGAATTCAGTCCAACCGTATGGATTAAATGAAGTAAATAATTTTACTCCTTTCTTGTAAAAACAGATTGTCTATGTAAGGTAGACAGCAAATCATAGAAACCTTATTTCTTCCACGTTACACTTAAACACACTTATACACTAAGTCACTAGATAAGTGATGGTGCACTAACTTCAACACCACTAAACGTGATTTTTTTATTAATGATTTATTCACGCACCCATATTATGTTAATAAATCTTTTTTTCATATCTCTTCTATAAGACTATAACTACACACGAGATTGCACTCCTCAGGGGTCTAAAAATCCCCCATGTTCACAATATAAGCACACAGCAATTCCAGTTAGGTTGAGGTTATAATTTAAACACTTCCCCTTCCCTTCCTTGATCTATTCCTGTATTTTATTGATGAATCCTTTTCATTTATTATTTGTCCTTCCAATTTTTGCAATCACGATTTAACACGTTAGTTCACATTATATTCATCCCCATATCATATATTAGGTTTCACACAGATCACAATCCCAGGTACAGTTCTGATCTTACTGTTATCAGATCTATCAATATGATAAATATAATAACACCTCAGGACAAGAAAATAGTATGTCATAATGATACAAACTTTTGTACAGAGTAACTGTGGTTAATATAATATCAGCCACCTCTGTTAACATATTTGGAAAATAAAAACTATTTCGAACAGGTTAACTGTTTTTACTATACCATATTTGCATCATTATCTATTATCAGGTTTGGGAAAGAATTCAAGAATAAGCTCGCAATTAGAATCAAATAAACTGCTCTAACAGCAGTAGTCAGATGCGTCTCTACATGTCAATCATTAGCTCATCTCATATAATTGGTCTGAATTACAATACACGCCTATTGGGGGCGTGTTTCCAACGGCCTTAAAAAGCCGCGAATATCGCGGCGCGTTCACCTTTGAAAAAGCAACGTTTAGTTGCGAAACATGTTAGGGACGATAGGGCAATGGTGAGGAGTCCTAGGAGCTCCTGTGTTTTTAGACAGCCTTAAGCTACCGCAAATTACTGTAGTCAGCCACGGTTTCACTTAATAATGGACGCTCAGATTTAACCATGTGTTAAATATATGGTGCTGGTACCGAATATTATTGCAAGTACTATCCCTCCCGTATTAGCTAACTTCAATATGTAAAATACACAAAGACTGAATAATAGAACTTTGCTTGGCGCTACTTCCTAATAATTAAAATTCACTTCGAGTTGCATTGGGTATACATCCACGATACCGCTTGTTGTAAGATAGCTCTATTTTATAAAAGCAAGGTGCACAAAGTATACTCAGAGCGCTATCATATTAGCTTTGGGTTAGATGACTAAGTGCAGCTTGATCACGTATGCATAATTTCCGCCGTTAATACGGCCTATACAACAGAGCAGTGCATAAACCTAATCTGGGGCAATCCTGTTTGTATGCAAGGTGGAATGTACACAGACCAGTATAATTAGCTGTGAGTGTGGAAATCGATACGAACACTAGGTTTTAACTCTATAGACTCACAATACAAGCGGAATTTTTGTACGTCTATCTGCTTAAACTCTGTTGTCACTGAGAACAGATACGTTTCATTATACTAAGAAACTACACTATTTAATCACCAGTACACTGTGAGTTACCCAAATAGGTACTCAATTAATTCTGTGATGATAAGATCAGATAAGCTCCATTGTTGCAACATATAAGATTATTTAACTGCCGCATCACAGAGAGCTATTTAAACTGGTATTAAAGAAACTGTGAGCAGACAAATTTTACCGAAGTTCGTTCATAATATACAAACTATGTATGATTCACAAGTCGTGTAATATACCACTCAGGCATATCCTGAACTACAGCTTTAGCACACGCCACTTACTGGACCAAACAACCAGTTTCAAATATATATTTTATGAGCAATAGCAAACTGAATCCAACTACGCTCAAAAACAACATATAACAATTTAGGGCACTCTTTTAATGACTGTAGTTTCTGGTAAGCAAAAACAGTGATACTGTCCACCACTTAACTAAGGTATCCGCGAAATAATTAAGCACATACAGCTCAAGTGCAGAGACTAAAGAACATAATTTTTGAAATTAAAGTTTAAGCACACCAAACAGCAACGGTTGTCATTTACAACCGCAGAGAAACCAAATACATAAAAGTCTATTCAGTAGAACAACAATATACATTGTCTCAATAAAGATAAAATTGTATTATAATGAAGTTCAATTATTCAGATACAATTTAAAAGCATTTATGAAGGTTAGCTTTTGATACTGTGGAGGGAATAGCCTACTCTTCAATCCTTAGGTAGGCAACTGCTAATACTAAAAAGCGGAGTTAAGAGATTCTATTCAGAATCCAAATAATAAGTTGGGTATATATAATCTCATCTGGTAACAAGCAGAAATATTTAAAATTATATACCCAATGTTCAATTCAAATCAAGCTTCGCTAAGATATATTACTATGGAGACATAAAGAATACATTATATACTTAATTCTCACATAAGAATTAGTAACTTTGGACACAGATAATTTGGTGTATCAGATCTCCAGATACAAGTATATAGCAGCCCTTACTCCAGCCCACATTTAACACTAAAGTACTAGGAGCAGTAACCTTTACTTGTACTTATTTGCTGACATCAGGAAAATCGGTGCTTAAGAGTGATTTTAAGTGTATTCCTATTTTTAACGTAACCCAATAAAAGTTATATTTTAATTTGCAATCTGTTTTCTCCCCTTCCACTTATTCCTTAGGGAATAATTTGTATCATCCAGTTAGATTCAATTTATTTTTAGATCTAGGAGTGCTAGAAGTGTATACTTTCTCTTTCTTTGCTAACACCAGGAAATGACACAACTCGCATCATAACAAATGCGATTTAGCGCCAAAACAACTAGCGTCAACAAAGACATAGGAAATGACAAAATTTGCTCCATCAAAGGCGCAACTTCGCGCCAAAATATTTTGCGCCAAAACTGATGCAATAAAAAACAGCATTTTGCCCCTTCGCGAGCATAGATTTGCCCGGGAAAAAATGAAAGTCAAATTGAAAAAGACTGAACCCCAGGTAAGATAAAAGTTTAAATAAACTTCCCAAACATGATTCCTATACTGAAACTGTTTAGACTGCAAACACATAGACCTGACTCATGGCAAATATAAGTAAAATACATATATTTAAAACTTTATATTAATATATAAAGTGCCAAACCATAGCTGAGAGTGTCTTAAACAATGATACATACTTACCGGAAGACACCCATCCACATATAGCAGATAGTCAAACCAGTACTGAAACGGTTATCAGTAGAGGTAATGGTATATAAGAGTATATTGTCGATCTGAAAAGGTAGGTAGGAGATGAATCCCTACGACCGATAACAGAGAACCCTTGAAAAGATTTCCTGCGATGGAAACCATAAAATCAATAGGCTATACTCTTTTCACATCCCTCTGACAAACACTGTACTCTGAGAGGAATTGGGCTTCAGAATGCTTAGAAGCGCTATCATAGAAGAAATCATAGAAATCAAGCACAAACTTACTTCACCACCTTCATAGGAGGCAAACTTTCTAAAACTGAATTGTGGGTGTGGTGAGGGGTGTATTTATAGGCATTTTGAGGTTTGGGAAACTTTGCCCCTCCTGGTAGGATTGTATATCCCATACGTCACTAGCTCATGTACTCTTGCCAATTACATGAAAGAAAACATATTGATATGGGAGAAAATTGTTTAGTGACTTTTATTACCAGCAGCACATTTTTGCAGCGGTAGTACAGTCAGGTTGCCAGTTTTAGATTTGAAACCCCTTAAAGCAGTGGTCTCAAAGTACCGACCCTGGGGTCCTATGCCCCCAAGATAGTTTATTCTGGCCCTCCCCTGTTTAATAGGTAAACCATTCATTTGGGCTGTCAATTTTTTTTAGGGTTCTAAGAGGTGTAACCTGTTGATGTTCTATATAGGCACTCACAAGATAAATATAAAGACAAGCATCCAGTGTAGACTCCCACCAGGCACTGCTTGGATAAATGTCACTTTTTACTTTGTTATACAGTTCCAGAATGATCACTTCACGTGGCACTCACATGATAAATAGACAACTGTGTATGTCTGTTGTGGGCTAAAACTCCCACCATGCATTACTACTACTTGGTAAATGTCACTTCCAGTTCCAAGTATATCCAGTGAGCACTTACTCAGTTTAAGCGGCCACCATAGGAAAACAACACCTGGCCAGTGGCCCTCAGATAAATTGCGCTTGATACCTCTGTTAAAGGGACACTAAACGCTTTGAGATGGTAATATAATATGAAAAATCTTAATTTAAAAAAATAATACTTTTATTATTTTATATTTCACACAGCCATTGGCAGCACACTCTATTGACCTGTTTATAACTGTCCCTAATTGGCAACAGCAGAGAAAGTAACCTAAGTTGCAAGATGGCGGCTCCCATTGTTTTATAGACACTAAGGGGCATATTTATCAAGCTCCGTATGGAGCAAAAGACTGCTGCTCCATAACTTGTCCACCACCTCTGAGGTGGCAGACAGAAATCAACCCAATCGAATACGACCGGGGTGATTGACACCCCCTGCTAGCGGCCGATTGGCCACAAATCTGCAGGGGGCAGCATTGCACCAGCAGTTCACAAGAACTGCTGGTGCAATGATAAATGCCGACAGCGTATGCTGTCGGCATTTATCGATGTGCGGCGGACATGATACGCTACTTCGTATCATGTCCGATCGCACATTGATAAATATGCCCCTCAAACTTTACACTTATTTTGTCAATATTTAAACAGTTAATGAACCTTTAAAAAACACATCTACATGTTATTCTCAGACTTATCTTTTCTTTGAATGAATCATTCTATCTAGCATTTATTTAGATTTAGGGCCAGATTACAAGTGGAGCGCTAATTTCTTGCGCAATAAATAACCAGCTATTACAAGTGCTTGCTGTAGCAATTAGCACTCAAAAAAATTAGGTCAGAACACTGGTTATTTTTTTTTAATGTGCACAATTGCCCCCCCAAAAAAAAATTGTGTAGTGGCTTTTTATAAATTAAAAAATATTATCATTTTTAATTTATTTTTTAAAAACTGCACTAATCAGTTTTTAGGGGTTAAATGGAATGGGTGTGGGGTGTTAGAAAGCAAACGGAACTGAAAATGGCCTTTGAATTGCGGTCTATGGGAACCGTGTGTTTGCTATAAATATATATGTATAAGCCTAAATATATATTTGTCATGGCATGAGAACAAGGCTCCCACTGGAGCCTACGGAAGCATGCTCTTGTGAGTGCAAAGCTTCTGTGCAATGCGACCGCAAGGTTGCATTCGCATTGCACCTAACTTGTAATACCAGCGCACATTTGCGTGCGCTGGTATTACTAAGTGGAGAGCAAACTTTGCTTTTGCGGAAGCATTATTATGCGCTCCACTTATAATCTAGCCCTTAGTGTTTAATGTCCCTTTAAAATAGTTTTCCATGTTAATGATATTGTAGGAACTACCTGCAGTTAAAATAAAACTGTACTAAACAATATATGGCATGCGTGTGAAAGAGCTTCATAGGTTAAAATATATTTACATACAAAAGGTTAATTCAAATTGAAACAGAGCATATCAGGAAATGCATCATGTAACCCTTGTATTACACACAGACCAGACACCATAGGGCAGAAAAGATTTAAGGTAAAGTAAAATCTATAGACAACCCATTAATACAAATCTCAGCTTTTATATGAAGCAAATAGAATTGTAAGAAATGTATATACTGGTTTAAGCATTTCTTTGTGTTCAATACAATTTC
Organism: Bombina bombina; assembly: GCF_027579735.1. Lineage (NCBI taxonomy): Eukaryota > Metazoa > Chordata > Amphibia > Anura > Bombinatoridae > Bombina > Bombina bombina. The sequence continues at coordinate 511,954,303 of NC_069500.1, forward strand.
AGTATTAAATATACATTTATATATTACATTTATAACTCATAACACTCAAGTAATTATTTATACAGTAAATATGATGATATAATATAAACTGCATTGTAATTTAACAAAATGTAAAATATTTATAATCAGATCTACCTAACTTCTGCTTTATATAAACTGCAATGTTCTTAAAATAAGATACAGAATATTATGTATCACATTATATCGGAAAGAAACCAATAATACAAATGACAGTGAATATGATGCTGGTGCAGGTGGTTGTTTATCTGCTCTATGAGAATCACCCTTAGCTGCCTTTATATATAATAAGGATAGTGTATATACTCACATACCTCTCAGATGTCTGTGTAACTCTGGTCTCTCCAGTTTGCTGCAGTAAGATAACCAAAAGCCACTTCCTTAATGTCACATCCCCTGATTTCCCTATTCTGCCGAATTCTGATAAACTCCCATCATGAAGCACCAACAAGCAGAAAGGTAAATAATTATTTATGTAGATAGGTCTGTAGGTGTGACTAGCAAACATAGCCAGGTCTGTTATACCAGACAGCAGTGTACATTGATTGAAGGGATATAAAATATCAGTAATAAAATGTTCTAAGTTGCCAGATCAAGGTATTATCGCACTATTGCTTGCATATAAAGTCATAAAGTTTAATTATGTCCATAGCCCCTTTTTGTGGGGGTTAAACACATAAGCCTTGATCACAAATCTATTGGGAGCCGCCTTTTCGGCATTCTCTAGAGTGCATGCAATATTGAACTCATGGAGGCCCATTTATCAAGCTCCGAATGGAGCTTAAGGGCCTGTGTTTCTGGCTCTGAGCAGGCAGACAGACATCGCAGGAATTCAACCCGATTGAGTACGATCGGTTTGATTGACACCCCCCTGCTGGCGGCCGATTGGCCGCGAGTCTGCAGGGGGCGGCGTTGCACCAGCAGCTCACAAGAGCTGCTGGTGAAATGCTGAATACGGAGAGCACATTGCTCTCCGCATTCAGCGAGGTCTGGCGAACCTGATCCGCACTGTCGTATCAGGTCCGCCAGACCTTTGATAAATAGGCCTCAAAGTCACAAATGTTCATTCCAGATTACAAGTTCAACATTGGATGCACTATCATCAATGAATTTGGATTTAGCGTGCATGGGTTCTCGTCTCCTATAAAAAGCCATTCAGGAATTTGTGACCTCGTTTAAGGGTCTCTTAGGAAGATACAAAGCAAAAAAGGCATCAAATTTACACATTACTGTTTAAAATATGTGAAAAGTCTGGAAAAATACATATATATTTTAAGTGTTTTGCATAAAAACTCATTATCCTCATCTTGTTTACAATTTGCATAAATATAAGATTTAAAGGGACACTCAAGTCCCAAAAAAACTTTCATGATTCAAATCAGGCATGTAATTTTAAACAACTTTCCAATTTACTTTTATCACCAATTTTGCTTTGTTCTCTTGGTATTCTTAGTTGAAAGCTAAATCTATGAGGTTCATATGCTAATTTTTTAGACCTTTAAGGCCGCCTCTAATCTAAATGCATTTTGTCAGTTTTTCACCACTAGAGGGCGTTAGTTCATGTGTTTCATATAGATAACATTGAGCTCATGCACGTGAATTTACCGAGGAGTGAGCACTGATTGGCTAAAATGCAAGTCTGTCAAAAGAACTGAAATAAGAGGGCAGTCTGCAGAGACTTAGGTACAAGGTAATTACAGAGGTAAAACGTGTATTATTATAACTGTGTTGGTTATGCAAAACTGGGGAATGGGTAATTAAGGGTTTATCTATCTTTTAAAACAACAAAAATTCTGGTGTTGACTGTCCCTTTAAATCTATTGAGGGCATAAATTAAACTTGCTGAACAAAAGGAAGAATAGCTTGAATAGTTTCCATTTTGAAAGATGTATTCCTTACAAATTTGTCAGAGCTTTCAGATCCGGAAGTGGTGTGAAAGTACCTTCTTTCTTTGGAACAATGAACAGATTTAAATACAATTCTGGCTTTTTAATGTTTCTGTGTTGGCAGTGGGGTCCTCCTGGGTCTCCTACCATAGCGTCCCTTTTCATTCAGATGGCAACGTAAAGTGTGAGCTGACACATTTGTACCCTGTGCCTGAAGGTCAGTTTGAATTTATTTGGAAGTTGATCGGGGTTCTTTATCCACCATTTGAACAGTCCTTTGTTGCAATCTTTGATCAATTTTTCTCTTTCGTCCACGTCCAGAGAGATTATCTACAGTGCCATGGGCTGTAAAAGTCTTGACAATGTTGCACACAGTGAACACAGGAACATTAAAATCTCTGGACATTGACTTGTAACCTTGAGATTGTCCATGCTTTTCCACAATTTTTGTTCTCAAATCCTTAGACAATTCTTTGCTGCTCTTTCTCTTCTCCATGCTCAGTGTGGCACACAGGGACACACAACAGAAAGGTTGAGTCCATTTTTCACCATTTTAACTGGTTGCCGGTGGGATTTCTATATTGTCAGCACCTGTTAATTAATACAGGTGAGTTTAATTACAAATTTCAGGAGCATCACAAACTTGGAATGCAGTTATTTCTTAATATTTTTAGAAGGTGCCAATAATTTTGTCCAGTCAATTTTTTGAGTTTTTTTGTGGAATGTGTCTGCCTAAACATTTGTAATTGCAACAATTTTCTGGGAAAGTGGTGTATTATCTGACATAAATACAGGTGTGCCAATATTTTTGGCCATGACTGTATATACAGTCACATAAAAATACATAAATACATATGTACACACAAACACACACACATATACGAGTTGAAGGGCGGAGCCCAAAACGCGTGTCACCTGTCTTGTGACATCAGACGCCAACTTGGATATGGTGTAATTGCAGAGGTTGCTGGAAGTCTCCCGCAAGTGCCAACTTTGTTATCATCTACTGGCGGATCACCAGTATCTCCTACGGAGTCTTATCCAGTCCAGTCGGATTCAGCAACTTGGGTGAGATTGTTGACTGTATATGTCAATTGAAGCATATTCACTGAATATAGCGTGTGTGGAACTATACACTTGAAAGGGCAGACATAGTCCTTGAGAACGTGTACATTATAACTTTACCCACGCTACAGTTAAAGAAAAAGTTGGTTGAAGGGACCTTGACTGCTTCATATGCTTTTGTATTTAGTTTCACTGACACAGCTGCTTTTAACGCTTTGCATGTTACATTGATGGCATTGAAAACACAGCTTCACGCTTTGAGTCCGGAACAACTTGCATGACACTGTTGTCAGTAAGGACACTTCAGCTTTATACTGTGTACTCGTTATAACCTGTGTTACAGACATTGCTATACAAACCTTGGCCGCTTCAACTCTTTTGACAAACAAGAATTACTTGACTTTCGTTTAACCACACAGCTGCCTGCATCACACCTTCCGCTATTAAACACCTTAACCTTGTACTTCTACTACAATGGATATGGCATAAATAGATATCCAGTGGGATAAGGATTGTACCATTTATATACTGAAGGCTTGCCGCCTGCTCTGAGGCTGCGGACATCAATCAGCCCGATCCTATACGATCATGTTGATTGACACCCCCTGCAAGCTGCGAATCTGCAGGGGGCGGCATTGCACAAGCAGTTCAGCAGAACTGCTTGTGCAATGTTAGATGCTAACAGCGTATGCTGTCGGCATTCATCGATGTTTGTCGGACATGATAATCTACAGTGTATCATGTCAGACAGACACTGATAATTCAACCCCTAACTGTACTGTTAAATGTATTTTTGATCTGTTTTGTGCAACCTTTTAGTAACATGTAACAGTTAACCAGAGCTCTGAAGTCACACTATCCCGATGTGTAGAGATGTGTCCACAAATTAAACTGTGGGGGCAGTCTTATTAGTATCATGTATGATTAGTTATTTATTTATTTTTCTAAGTAATGTTGAATTACTGTTCTTTCATATGCATGAAGTACATGTTTAGTCTGTTAATATAATCTAATAGTTCTGCAATGCTATTTAAAAACAATGGGATGCTTTGTTATTTTTTTACTGAGCAAACCAATATAATCTTTCCTCAGCTCAGTCAAAATTAGTCTTCACTAGAGTGAGATGTAAATTTGTTTTGTAACGAATGCAAACAAGTAAAAAAAAATTGCTATTCGTTACATTTAATGTACAATTTACGAATACCATGGTAAACAAATATCGATGAACGAATATTCTTTTAACAAATTTGTTCAATTCATTTTTGTTTCCGTAACATGCTACAGTTATGCAAGCAGGCTGTTATCCAATAAACAAAAGCAGAAGGAGCAAGCAAATAGATTGATGTTTTCACTCAGCCTGTCAGTGGAACCAGTGGAAGCCAGTGATGTTTTTGACCCAACCAGGATTCTCAGGGAGGATAGAAGTGAGGCTCATATCTATTTGCAATCAGGGAGCTAGCAGTTGGTTTCCTTTGTGTGCACTGTATCCATAGCCTCCACTTCCTCCACCAGTGCCTCCGGTGCCTTAGTCAGCAACAATTCCCTCTTGTTCTAAAGTACTCCCCCATGGTCAAGAGGTAATTAGGGCAGTTGCCAGCTTGGAGATGAAATGGCTGCTAGCCATTAACATCTCCTTGTTGGCCTGAGGAGGAGGTTAGTCTAATGTTGACGCCAGTTTATAAACTAGTGGTAGAGGACAGTCTTACTCCCACATCTGCACAAATATGTAAAGACCTTGCATTTAACTTACATGAGGAGGAACTAGATTATGACCCAGAGGAGTTAGAGGGGGGTGCAGATGACTCTAGAAACACTGCCTCTCCTCAGCCATCACCCCATCTTCTTTTCCTCTTGGTAGATTTTCTAGAGTCATTCCAAGTCCAGAACACAATGTTCTAACATAAGCGCACATCCTACGTGCCTACTCGCAACAGGCTGCACATTTTTAGTGCTACTTAGTAGATGGTATGCTAGCAAACTGTATTAAAATATTCCATTTTGCAGGGAGAAGCTTGTACAAAGAGTGCAAGAACTTCAAAGAACAAGGGGTATGTTGAGAGAGGGAGAAGAGCAGGAGCATGAGGAATCTGTTAGCGGCAGCAGCACTACAAAACAACTGTCTCCTCCTCATTTTCCATTGCTCATGCTCACTGACTTGATGAGACCCAATAGACTGGAGCAGCAGCATTGTGGGCCGAAAAAGCTGTAAAACATGATCTTAAAATATGATCTTAAATTATTTTTATTTTTTTATTTATTTATTTTATTATATTATAAGTTAACAATTGTATACAGAAAGGTACAGCTGAACAATTGAAATTCAAAGTTACAACATATTAGGGGGATCAATACAGTAGAATGGGAACAATCTTTGTTCTCCCCCCCTCCCCCCAGGTCACTCTGTGATGGTATAATCCTTGGATCTTTGTTAGATTGCATTTGTGCGGTCTTTGTTTATAAATTCATCCCAATAAAAACATATTGTGAAAAATGGGCATTTTATTTGATTTCATATAGGAGTATTTCTCTAAAGATAATAGTTCTCTGATTCTAGTGATTAACATCTCCTTGTTGGGGGAGTGGGTGTCTTCCCATTTCTTGCTAGGATAGATTTGGCGATATTAAGTATAATCAATATACGTTTAGCTCTAATTTTGCAGATGCAACCTATTGGTTTGTTCAGGAGGGCTATAAATATATCCAATTGAAATGCACTCTTATTAAGGACTAGTTGATAAGCCTGCTCAGAGGGCAGTCTATATGTTGTAAATACAACCCCCCAAGCTACAAAAAATAAAAAATAGAAATACAGAAAAAAATAAACACATTATCCAAATTTAAAAAATTAAACCTAATCCCTATAAAAATAAAAAAGCCCCCCCAAAATAAAAACACCCCCTAATCTAATGCTAAACTACCAATAGCCCTTAAAATGGCTTTTTGTAGGGCATTGCCCTAAGTTAAACAGCTCTTTTAGATTAAAAATAAACAAAGTCCCCCCTAACAGTAAAACCCCACACACACTAAACCCCCCACCAAACCCCCCAAAATAAAAAAAAACCTAACACTAATAAACCTGAAAAGGGAATTTGTATGGGCATTTAAAAAAAAAAAAAAACCTAACACTAAAGCCCCAAAGAGGTACTCACGGTTTCAGAAGTCCAGCGGAGAAGGTCTTCTTCCAGGTGGAACCATCATCTTTATCCACAGCGTAGGCAGCGCGGAGCGAAGGTTCGGAGCAGCGGCGGTCCTCGGTGACATGGAGGCTCCTCTTCATCCGATGTCTGTGGTATACTGAACATTGAATGTAAGGTACTGCAATCAATTTGGGGTACCTTGCATTCCTATTGGCTGAATTTTTCAAAACAGCCAATAGAATTAGAGCTACCAAAATCCTATTGGCTGTTCAAATCAGCCAATAAGATTGCAGTAGCTCTCATCCTATTAGCTGATTTTGAAAATGTCAGCCAATAGTAATTTAAGGTACCCCAATAAATATGGGGTACCTTGAATTCTTAAGTGTGCGGCGTACGATCGCATGAAGAGGAACCTCCACGCCTTCGTCGAAGACCGCTGCTGCCGCCAAGGAGTGCCACCATCGCCATCGAGGAGTGCTACCACCACGATGACTGCTGCCGAGGATTGCCACATCTGGGAAGACCGCTATGGACCTCCGCTCCGCGCCGCCTTCGCTGTGGATGAAGATGATGGACCTTCCTGGAAGAAGACCTTCTCCGCCGGACTTCAGGAACCGTGAGTACCTATTTGGGGCTTTAGTGTTAGAGGGTTTTTTTTAAAATTTTGGATGTTTTTTTATTTTTTAACTAAGGTTTTTTTGGGCACTTTAATAAAAGAGCTGAATGCACTTTTAAGGACAGTGAAAAAGAGCTAAATGCCCTTTACAGGGCAATGCCCATACAAATGCCCTTTTCAGGGCAATGGGTAGTTTAGTTTTGTTAGTGTTAGGTTTTTTATTTTAGTGGATTTGGTGGGTGGGGGGTTTTACTTTGTTTAATTTTAATGTAAAAGAGCTGTTTAATTTAGGGCAATGCCCTACAAAAAGCCCTTTTAAGGGCTATTGGTAGTTTAGCATTAGATTAGGGGGTGTTTTTATTTTTGGGGGGGGGGCTTTTTTATTTTCATAGGGATTAGGCTTATTTTTTTTATTTTGGATAATGTGTTTATTATTTTTTTTATTTTTTTTATTAGATTAATCTAATGTAATTTTTTTTGTATTGTTTATTGTAATGCAGTTTATTTTTATTGTATTTACGGGACTAATTTAGGGGGTGTTAGGTTAGGAGGCTTAGTCATTGAATTAGTTTTTTGCGTTGTGGGGGTTGGATGTGTAGGAGTTAATAGGTAAATTAGGTGTAATGCATTGTGGGGGTTGGCAGTTTAGGGGTTAATAGATGTATTAGGTAGTTTGCGATGCTGTGGTTTGCAGATTTAGGGGTTAATAATTTTATTAGGTAGTTACGGGGTTTTCTTAATACTTTGTACGGGCGGTTAGTTTATTTTTTTTAAATACTTATTGCGGGCGGTTTATTTTTTTTAATAAAATCAATTTTTGCAGTAGCACTTCACTAATGCGGATAGATGCACTCGGGGAGATTCAAATTTAAAAATCCTTTTATTGTAGAATGCAAAACCTAAAATACTGAGGGTACAGCACACAGGCACTAATATCTGACGTGTTTCATGCCCGCAGGCATTTCATCAGAGCTAAATGACAAACACACACATCTCTATTTAAATGCTAGAACCTGAACTTAATAGCCAGTCATATCACTTGAAAAACTATTATGTCATATCCTTGTATATATCCAGCAAACACCTATAATCTAACCTTGTCTTAAAATTACAACATGAAGTTTAACCAACTGCACTCAATAGTTATATATACCATTAATTAGAATCTGTTTCAAAACCGTCTACAAATCTGACATACTTGTGGTACATTTAACGAAATCAAACTTGACGACGGTTCAAAACAGATTCCCATATCAACATATTTAGATACTATAATATTCAATATTGTTGCCATCAAGATTGAAACACTCCACTAAGAATGAACATCTGGTATATTTAACCAGAAATACCTATGTTTCAGTACATATATTATATTATACAACAGAATGAAGAAATTCTTAAAGAGGTATTAACTCACAAATAGGATTTTTAAATATCACTGTGTAACTCCCCAGCAAAAATGCCTTGCTAAGGACCAATACAGTTAATACTCCTATTAGCCTCTTTAATAGCCTGCATGATTTCATCCTGTGGAATTTCTCTATTCAATTTAGCCAAAGAATCTCTAGAAATTTTAGGTAGATTCAGTGAGTTCCAAAAGGCTTCTTTGTTACTTAGTGAAATTGGGTCCTTAGCATAAACTTTTTTTAAATACTGAAAGAAAGCTTCCTGTATATCTTTGCTAATCGTCAGACGTTGCTTCCCTACTCTTATAACTTCTATATTATTATTTTTTTCCTACTTTTAACAATACTGACCAAAAACTTTGACGATCTAGGACCAAATTTATCAAAACTGGCTTTATTCTTTATCTCTGTTTTGACCATTTGTTTATTAAGAAAGGTTTCTCTTTCCAATTTAGCTTCTTGATATTTTTTCCAACTTTCCTTATCCTGAGATTGCATAAAAGATATATATTTATTCCTAAACTGATTGGCCAATTGCAGATCTCTTGCATTCCAACCTCTCATTTTTTTAACCATGTAGGCCTTGATTTCTCCTCTAAGTACTTTCTTCGCTGTCTTCCAAAATATCTCTGGTTTATATATATATTCTTGATTGTGGAATTTAAACTCTGTCCACTTTCCTATCAGCCAGTTCCTAAATCCTTGATTATTTAATAAAAATGTAGGGGGGGAAAAAGCATTCCCACTCCAACTTTCCGGAGGCTTCTTAACTTTAATTGACAGGGTAATCCGAGCATGATCTGAAATCAAAATCTCCTTAATGTCTGCCTTAGTCTCAAACCCAGTCATATGTTCACTTGTTAAAAACATATCTATCCTAGAAAATGTACGATAAGTGTTAGATTCACACGTAAATTGTTTGGAATCTGGATTCTGACTACGTTATATATCTAAGTTTAAATTTTTTAATAAAATTTAGAAAAAAACTTAGCTTCCTTATTATATCTATAAGGATTCTTTATCAGCAGTCTATCTAATACTGGGTAGACAGTTAAATTAAATTCTCCAGCCACTATCAAATTAACATCTACAAATTGAAGTAATTTCCTATACAATAAATCCCAAAATTCCACTTGTAATGTATTAGGAGCATATATATTACAAATAACTAAGCGTGTGTTTTGTATTAAAATTTCTCAGGAACGTGAAAAAATGTATATAGAGTAAATTTCGGAATGAAAATAAAATATAACCTTTATTAAATCATGTTAAAATCAGGGTTAACATACACTTAAAAATTCAGATTGGTTATCTACCGTGTAGCCATAAGATAGTGGCTATAAAAACAACACGTCCAAATAAATATTCGTGTTGATTATAATATGGAAATGGCTAGCTATGATTACCTAGGAAGGTGATACTAAAAAATCTGCTGAGCTATTAGGCTTTCTCACCCATTATATGGGGACATGAGAATATTTAATCTAAAGTAGAAATAGATTTATGTTGTTATTTCTATCAGTTAAGTATATATAGATCACTGTGACCCCAGATATAGAATATTTCACATATGTTGGTAATTATGAGAATTATATACTATCCAATGAGTTGTTGGGTAGTAAAAAAATGTTTTTGATTCTCTGTTAGTCCAAACGGTTTATCTATTTACCTAATATGAATGAGGGGAGAATCTAATCCTAAAGTCAGGAAAAGCCTGACTGATTACCTTCTTAGTACCCTAAATGGTCGACTAATGTTTGGCTCAATACTTATATAACAGTCAGTAGTCAGGAAAAGCCTGACGGATTACCTTGTTAGTACCAATGTGGTGGAGAATGGTATAATACCATCTAGTGGTCAGGAAAGGCCTGACCTATTACCTTATTAGTACCTTTAATTATGATTAAGTAGTCTGACAAAACTGACTGGATAATATATAATAGTCTTGTAGTAATTTGGGAAAAGCCCAAATGATTACCTATTTATTGCCGTAAGTTATTTGAACTGTCACCATTAGAAATAATTCTTGCTATAATAACGTAGCTTTCATATAGCAGAGTTTCACCGCCTAGGTAGTTATAATTTCAAGTTAAACTAGCCATCTGTATCATATGGTAGTAAACCAATTATTTTTTAAAAACAACAAGAGGGGAAGGGGGGATTGCCACTGACGCGTTTCGCCGTGGTGGCTGTATCAAAGGGCAGTCTCACTCTGTCCTCACGAGGTTTAAATACCCTTATCTGTGATTGGATTGGCTGTCAGTAAGGGGCTTGCTTTTTTGGGCATCATCTATTGGCTGTGCTTGTGGGTGTGTATTCATAGTGAGTTTTGATTGGTCTGTTTAGCCGTAATGATTTAACAAAATTCATGTGTTTAATGTAATTTGTATTATAAATGTATTGAGCGAATTGCTTATATTTTGTATTTCACATAAGCGCTTATGATTTTAACATACTTATTTTGCTATTAAATATCGTTATTATTCTCCATTTGGAAATCTCATCGATTTGATTGGTTATAATGCTTGTCAATAACTTTTGCTTGTTGCGTTTTTTTTGGTCTAACAAATTGCCAATCATCCGTCCAGTAAAGACTTACATGTTCAGTCCGCTATTGGTTGTAAGCATTGTCATTCATCAGATACTGATTTTCCTGCGTCAATACGTCACTTGTAGCCCGGTTACTTAGTTTGGATATTACGCTATTGGCTTTCACAGATCGACTTCCATTGGCTATCGATCTTGTCAATCATGTGCTTGTATGTTTGCTCGTGAGCGATCTCTGTTTCTGATTGCTGTTATGACCAATGGTTCTAGAAACTGTCAATCAATGAGGATCATTCTCTTATTGGTTCCTCATGTTACCCTCCTTTTATTATGACAGTTGCAAAATTTAAATTGCAGTTTCTAAATATGGTTTAAAGTATTTGTTAAATGTTTAAATATTTGTGACGGCGATTTTTTCTAAAGAAAAACAGGCATCGATCTATACGTTTGCACGAAAGTAATATATATCATCATGATCTTCTTCATAATAAAATTATTTTATCTTAGGTTTTCGGACTTTTAATTAAACTTGAAATGAACTTTTTATTCTAAGGTTTTGGACTTATAATTTGATGGTCTGAGTGTACATTTATTGTTCAACATTATATCTTGATGTAATGTGATGTATTCTTCCATTTATTAAATATAAATTAAATAAAAAGTGAATTAGTGACATAAAGATGATTTACTAAGTACATACAGATTAGTACTCATATTAATAAAGGTGAGGTGATGGACATTTAAAAGAAATGTGCTGCTTGTATGTGATAATGTGAAAATATGAACAATGTGTCCATCTTTCATAGATAACCAGTGATTCCATCACTGTAGTGTAGTGCAAATATTTTATTAATGTGAATATTTTAAAAAATTAAATATGTCCTTGTTATTATAGCGAGGCGATTATTATTCGTGTCTGTGGAATCTATAATGATCTTATATTTGAAAATTGCAATAAAAGTGCAAGTTGATACATTGTGACACCTGTGTGATATTTTGATTTTGGACTAGTGTAATGTTCTACAATAATAGTGATTTGTGAATGGTGATTGTAACTATATAATAGGGTTAGGGATTTTAATAATAGCTATAAACATTACGGAAGAAATATAATATTCTAATTATAATTTATTATATGAAATCTTTACATATGATTCTTAAGATCAAATGTTATTCATATACACTCAGATGTCATGACCATCATTTAAAACATAACCCATGAGTATATTATTGTATACTGGGTTTTTATTCACTATTTGTTATTAACATATGCCTGTATTGACTTAATGTTTTTGTATATGAAAATTGTCATAAGCTTCCAAAAATCATATTTAAGTAATTGTATAAGTATATTAGATGTCATATATTTATACATATAATAAAGAACATATTTCAGTATGTTAGTTTGTTATTCATTTAGGTAAAAAGACATAATAGTTGTTGTTCTCATTTAGTCCATGTGGATTTACAGAATTTAGCAAATAAATCCATTTGCATTCTGTTTGTAATAATGCATCCTCCAGATCTCCGCCTCTGATGCCCAATGATACTATTTCTAAGCCAAAGAAAGACAAAACGTCAGTATTTGAACTATGTTTTATCAAAAAATGTTTAGCAATTTGTGTGATCTTTTTTTACCTTTCTTTAGATCAGATTCTGCATTTCTTATATTACACATGTGTTCCCCCACTCTCTTCTTGAGCGGGCGTGAGGTCATTCCAACGTAATTCAGCTCACAGCTGCATTGTAATACATATATTACACCTGTAGTGTTACATGTGATATAATCTTTAATAAGATGTGTCTTTCCGAATCTGTCCTGAATTTTATTGATTTGAAAGGTATTTGGACAATATGTACAATTCCGGCATGGATAGTTACCAGGGTATGTAATTTTAGTTTTCCTCTTGACAAAGTGACTTTGTACTAATCTGTCTTTTAAATTCCTGGATCTTCGGTAGCAAATCGAGATTCTATCCCCTAGACTTTCATTTAAATCAGGATCATTTTTGAGGATGTGCCATGATTTTTGAATGATATGTGTTACATCCTTGATTTGAGAGTTAAAGGTTGTTATTAGTCGTGTTTGGTCATCTGTTCTCTTCGGCTTGGGGAACAAAAGATCTTGTCTTGGAGTATGAAGGGCTCTGTATTTAGCTTTTTTCAGGCTCCTATTACTATACCCTCTTGCTTTCAATCTCGTTTCCAATTCTTTTGCTCTTATTTTGAAGATAGATTCAGATGAGCAGTTTCTACGTATTCTGAGAAACTCTCCTGTTGGTAAGGATCTTAAGGTACTTCTTGTATGGGCACTGCTGTGATGTAGGATTGAATTGGTGGCGGTTTGTTTGCGAAAGAGGTCTGTTGTAATGTTACCATTTTCGTCTTTTATTATTTTTAGATCAAGAAAATTTACCTCGGATTGGCTACATTCATATGTTAACTTAACATTGATGTTATTATTGTTAAGTATCTCAAGGAATTTGTCTAGATTGGTTTTTGATCCTTCCCATATAAATAGGATATCGTCGATGTAGCGTATCCATAGGGGTATTTGCTCCATGTATGTAGCATTGTTGTCAGAAAAGACGATTTCCTTCTCCCACCACCCCAAAAATAAATTGGCATACGTTGGTGCACATGCAGTGCCCATTGCAGTACCCCGTGTTTGTAAATAGTAACGGTCATTGAATACGAAAAAATTGTGATGTAATATAAATTTTAGTAGTTCCAAAATAAATGAATTGTGTTCATGAGATTCCGAGGAATCCAAGTCGAGAAAGTGTTTTACTGCATTAATACCAAAGTCATGTTTTATGCTTGTGTAGAGAGATTCCACGTCAGCAGTGATTAGCCATGTTCCTGTAGCTACCTGAATATCTGCTAGACGTTGAAGTACCTCTGTGGTATCTCTGACGTAAGAGGGTAGCTCTTCTACAAAGCATCTCAGTCTCTTATCAACATATGTGCTCGCTTTTTCTGTTAGGCACCCATTGCCGGAAACAATGGGACGACCTGGAGGGTTTGTAATATTTTTATGTATTTTAGGGATTAAATATAGTGTGGAGATTCTTGGGTTTTTGACTTGTAAAAATTTAAATTCTTTGTTGTTGATAATACAGTTGTTTTTTGCCATTTCGATTATGGTGTCATATTGTTTTTTGAAAGATGCAGATGGATTAAATATTAGTTTTTTGTAACAGTTTACATCATCAAGTTGTTTATTGGCCTCATTTAGGTATTGTTCCACCGGCCAAATAACAATATTCCCCCCCTTATCAGAACCTTTTATCACTACATCATCCCAACTTTCAATTTCCCTGAGTGCTTGTTGTTCTAATAATGAGATATTGGTACCTGTATTACACACAGTCAGGGAATTAATTTCATTACAAACTATTTGATTGAAGGTTTGTATATTGTGGAATTGTGAAATGTTTGGTATGTATTGAGATTTGTTTTTAATTAGGTCACGCCATTTGGCATTAGTTTGTACAGCATCACTTTCTTGTAAAAGATCTTCTAAGTCTTTTAGGCTTTGTAATTCATCATTAGTCCACTCATTGTTTTCTAGGCTATTTCTCATATGATGTATCTTTTTTAGCATCAATTTCCTAACAAATAGTTGAATGTCTTTTGTTAGTAAGAATTTATCTAATTTATTGTTTGGACAGAAAGATAGCCCCTTAGTTAGAATAGATGAGTGATGTTCAGTTAGAATATGGTCAGAGAGATTGATTATATTTAATTGTTCAGTCTGATATGGGAGAATGGACTCACTGTTCTCTTTCTCTGTTTGGCACCCCGTGTTTCCCTTCTGTGATGTTCCTGGGGTTTTCTTTTGGCCCTTGTTTTTACCTCTCCCCCGCCTGGTGTGTCTGTCTCTGACCCTGAACTGGGACCTAAAAAACTAGAGTGTGCACGTGGTAGGATATTTGTAATTGGATTGGGAACAGGGGTTTCATTGTTATCTGAGGTTGTTCCATCTGTTTCTTCCTCTGTGTCTGATACATCAGTTTGTATAATATTATTAGATGTCTTGTTGTTTTTAAAGAAACCTTTTTGTCTCCATCTATATACTTTGTGATTGGCAAAGTCAGTTTTATCCCTATGTAGTTTTTGACCTTTTGTTTTGGTTATTTCTTCCTCCAGTTTGTCTAATTCTTTTTGGTATTGTTGATACAGTTTTTGGAAATCTTCCAAATGTTCAAATTCTGTTAACTTGGATTTGTACTCATCTATCTCAGCTTGGAATCTTGCTACCTCTGATTTATCGTGTTTCACTAGGATTGACATTAATTTTTGTGAGCACTCTGTTAGAGCTTCTTCCCATTCATTGACTAAATTTTTGTCCTTGAATTGAAAGGCTGGAAATAATTGAACACGTAGTCCACGTGGAATTAAATTGTTCGTAATATAGCGTTCAAAAAAATGGTGATTCCACCATACCTTTGATTGCTTATATAATGTTTTGTGTAGTTCTCTTAGTGTATTATTCATATCAGGTGTTTCATTACAGACACCTGTAGATGTATTAAATACTGCGTTTAAGTCTTTCATCCTTTTTTGCTGTCTAGCAGCCATATCTTGATCTAATGTAGTCATGATGTGGATTTTGTATTTTTGCTCTCTACCGAAAAGAATCGGGGAGAGTATAGTGTGCTCTATTGTGGAAATCTAGTATTAACTAGATATGACAAGTATTCTTAGCAGAGAAGGAAACAATGGCACTACTTATAACTGAAAATTGTATTTATACGTTCCCCTTCTTATCAACTAAATATTAAATACATCTCTATGAGTTGAGTATGTGTAGTTATTTGTGTGATTGAGGGTAGGTGCTTGTACCTATTCATATATTTACAAGGAATCAGTGAGGAACTGATAAAGGGGTACAAATATAGCACTCAGGAACGTGAAAAAATGTATATAGAGTAAATTTCGGAATGAAAATAAAATATAACCTTTATTAAATAATGTTAAAATCAGGGTTAACATACACTTAAAAATTCAGATTGGTTATCTACCGTGTAGCCATAAGATAGTGGCTATAAAAACAACACGTCCAAATAAATATTCGTGTTGATTATAATATGGAAATGGCTAGCTATGATTACCTAGGAAGGTGATACTAAAAAATCTGCTGAGCTATTAGGCTTTCTCACCCATTATATGGGGACATGAGAATATTTAATCTAAAGTAGAAATAGATTTATGTTGTTATTTCTATCAGTTAAGTATATATAGATCACTGTGACCCCAGATATAGAATATTTCACATATGTTGGTAATTATGAGAATTATATACTATCCAATGAGTTGTTGGGTAGTAAAAAAATGTTTTTGATTCTCTGTTAGTCCAAACGGTTTATCTATTTACCTAATATGAATGAGGGGAGAATCTAATCCTAAAGTCAGGAAAAGCCTGACTGATTACCTTCTTAGTACCCTAAATGGTCGACTAATGTTTGGCTCAATACTTATATAACAGTCAGTAGTCAGGAAAAGCCTGACGGATTACCTTGTTAGTACCGATGTGGTGGAGAATGGTATAATACCATCTAGTGGTCAGGAAAGGCCTGACCTATTACCTTATTAGTACCTTTAATTATGATTAAGTAGTCTGACAAAACTGACTGGATAATATATAATAGTCTTGTAGTAATTTGGGAAAAGCCCAAATGATTACCTATTTATTGCCGTAAGTTATTTGAACTGTCACCATTAGAAATAATTCTTGCTATAATAACGTAGCTTTCATATAGCAGAGTTTCACCGCCTAGGTAGTTATAATTTCAATGGTAGTAAACCAATTATTTTTTAAAAACAACAAGAGGGGAAGGGGGGATTGCCACTGACGCGTTTCGCCGTGGTGGCTGTATCAAAGGGCAGTCTCACTCTGTCCTCACGAGGTTTAAATACCCTTATCTGTGATTGGATTGGCTGTCAGTAAGGGGCTTGCTTTTTTGGGCATCATCTATTGGCTGTGCTGGTGGGTGTGTATTCATAGTGAGTTTTGATTGGTCTGTTTAGCCGTAATGATTTAACAAAATTCATGTGTTTAATGTAATTTGTATAGGGGATAGAATCTCGATTTGCTACCGAAGATCCAGGAATTTAAAAGACAGATTAGTACAAAGTCACTTTGTCAAGAGGAAAACTAAAATTACATACCCTGGTAACTATCCATGCCGGAATTGTACATATTGTCCAAATACCTTTCAAATCAATAAAATTCAGGACAGATTCGGAAAGACACATCTTATTAAAGATTATATCACATGTAACACTACAGGTGTAATATATGTATTACAATGCAGCTGTGAGCTGAATTACGTTGGAATGACCTCACGCCCGCTCAAGAAGAGAGTGGGGGAACACATGTGTAATATAAGAAATGCAGAATCTGATCTAAAGAAAGGTAAAAAGATCACACAAATTGCTAAACATTTTTGATAAAACATAGTTCAAATACTGACGTTTTGTCTTTCTTTGGCTTAGAAAAAGTATCATTGGGCATCAGAGGCGGAGATCTGGAGGATGCATTATTACAAACAGAATGCAAATGGATTTATTTGCTAAATTCTGTAAATCCACATGGACTAAATGAGAACAACAACTATTATGTCTTTTTACCTAAATGAATAACAAACTAACATACTGAAATATGTTCTGTATTATATGTATAAATATATGACATCTAATATACTTATACAATTACTTAAATATGATTTTTGGAATCTTATGACAATTTTCATATACAAAAACATTAAGTCAATACAGGCATATGTTAATAACAAATAGTGAATAAAAACCCAGTATACAATAATATACTCATGGGTTATGTTTTAAATGATGGTCATGACATCTGAGTGTATATGAATAACATTTGATCTTAAGAATCATATGTAAAGATTTCATATAATAAATTATAATTAGAATATTATATTTCTTCCGTAATGTTTATAGCTATTATTAAAATCCCTAACCCTATTATATAGTTACTATTATTGTAGAACATTACACTAGTCCAAAATCAAAATATCACACAGGTGTCACAATGTATCAACTTGCACTTTTATTGCAATTTTCAAATATAAGATCATTATAGATTCCACAGACACGAATAATAATCGCCTCGCTATAATAACAAGGACATATTTAATTTTTTAAAATATTCACATTAATAAAATATTTGCACTACACTACAGTGATGGAATCACTGGTTATCTATGAAAGATGGACACATTGTTCATATTTTCACATTATCACATACAAGCAGCACATTTCTTTTAAATGTCCATCACCTCACCTTTATTAATATGAGTACTAATCTGTATGTACTTAGTAAATCATCTTTATGTCACTAATTCACTTTTTATTTAATTTATATTTAATAAATGGAAGAATACATCACATTACATCAAGATATAATGTTGAACAATAAATGTACACTCAGACCATCAAATTATAAGTCCAAAACCTTAGAATAAAAAGTTCATTTCAAGTTTAATCAAAAGTCCGAAAACCTAAGATAAAATAATTTTATTATGAAGAAGATCATGATGATATATATTACTTTCGTGCAAACGTATAGATCGATGCCTGTTTTTCTTTAGAAAAAATCGCCGTCACAAATATTTAAACATTTAACAAATACTTTAAACCATATTTAGAAACTGCAATTTAAATTTTGCAACTGTCATAATAAAAGGAGGGTAACATGAGGAACCAATAAGAGAATGATCCTCATTGATTGACAGTTTCTAGAACCATTGGTCATAACAGCAATCAGAAACAGAGATCGCTCACGAGCAAACATACAAGCACATGATTGACAAGATCGATAGCCAATGGAAGTCGATCTGTGAAAGCCAATAGCGTAATATCCAAACTAAGTAACCGGGCTACAAGTGACGTATTGACGCAGGAAAATCAGTATCTGATGAATGACAATGCTTACAACCAATAGCGGACTGAACATGTAAGTCTTTACTGGACGGATGATTGGCAATTTGTTAGACCAATAAAAACGCAACAAGCAAAAGTTATTGACAAGCATTATAACCAATCAAATCGATGAGATTTCCAAATGGAGAATAATAACGATATTTAATAGCAAAATAAGTATGTTAAAATCATAAGCGCTTATGTGAAATACAAAATATAAGCAATTCGCTCAATACATTTATAATACAAATTACATTAAACACATGAATTTTGTTAAATCATTACGGCTAAACAGACCAATCAAAACTCACTATGAATACACACCCACCAGCACAGCCAATAGATGATGCCCAAAAAAGCAAGCCCCTTACTGACAGCCAATCCAATCACAGATAAGGGTATTTAAACCTCGTGAGGACAGAGTGAGACTGCCCTTTGATACAGCCACCACGGCGAAACGCGTCAGTGGCAATCCCCCCTTCCCCTCTTGTTGTTTTTAAAAAATAATTGGTTTACTACCATATGATACAGATGACTAGTTTAACTTGAAATTATAACTACCTAGGCGGTGAAACTCTGCTATATGAAAGCTACGTTATTATAGCAAGAATTATTTCTAATGGTGACAGTTCAAATAACTTACGGCAATAAATAGGTAATCATTTGGGCTTTTCCCAAATTACTACAAGACTATTATATATTATCCAGTCAGTTTTGTCAGACTACTTAATCATAATTAAAGGTACTAATAAGGTAATAGGTCAGGCCTTTCCTGACCACTAGATGGTATTATACCATTCTCCACCACATCGGTACTAACAAGGTAATCCGTCAGGCTTTTCCTGACTACTGACTGTTATATAAGTATTGAGCCAAACATTAGTCGACCATTTAGGGTACTAAGAAGGTAATCAGTCAGGCTTTTCCTGACTTTAGGATTAGATTCTCCCCTCATTCATATTAGGTAAATAGATAAACCGTTTGGACTAACAGAGAATCAAAAACATTTTTTTACTACCCAACAACTCATTGGATAGTATATAATTCTCATAATTACCAACATATGTGAAATATTCTATATCTGGGGTCACAGTGATCTATATATACTTAACTGATAGAAATAACAACATAAATCTATTTCTACTTTAGATTAAATATTCTCATGTCCCCATATAATGGGTGAGAAAGCCTAATAGCTCAGCAGATTTTTTAGTATCACCTTCCTAGGTAATCATAGCTAGCCATTTCCATATTATAATCAACACGAATATTTATTTGGACGTGTTGTTTTTATAGCCACTATCTTATGGCTACACGGTAGATAACCAATCTGAATTTTTAAGTGTATGTTAACCCTGATTTTAACATGATTTAATAAAGGTTATATTTTATTTTCATTCCGAAATTTACTCTATATACATTTTTTCACGTTCCTGGGTGCTATATTTGTACCCCTTTATCAGTTCCTCACTGATTCCTTGTAAATATATGAATAGGTACAAGCACCTACCCTCAATCACACAAATAACTACACATACTCAACTCATAGAGATGTATTTAATATTTAGTTGATAAGAAGGGGAACGTATAAATACAATTTTCAGTTATAAGTAGTGCCATTGTTTCCTTCTCTGCTAAGTATTAAAATTTCTATAATTATAAATCTCCCATTTTCATCTACTTCCTTAGATAATATTTTGTATACACTCCTATACTCCTATTAGCAAGAAAAAACACAAATTCCAGGCACTATCAGCAACCACCATTAATAACCATATAAAAGATAAATGCAATCCATGTATTCGTAGATGCTGCCCATGCCAGAAGGTTGTCCATACATACCCCTAAAGACATGTCATGTAGATAAATTTTCATAGCTCTCATCTAAACTTATGATGTAATAATAATAATAAACAGTCATCATAACAACCTATCATCATTATTTAGTGTTGTCAATAAACAATTTTACATTACTTATTTTATTTATTCCAAAGGGGTGTACATTCGTACAGTTATGTCTGAGGCGTATATACTGGCCCTTTGGAATGCCTTTCTTTACATGATATGGATGCGATGAATCCGCCCTCAGGATAGTATTTCCAGTGATCTCCTTTCTATAAACCTCAGTTAAAATACCTTCATCATTATGGCTTAACTTAACATCCAAATATGAAATATAATCTTTAGAATAATTGAATGTAAATTTCAAATTCCCATCATTGGTATTTAGATGTTCTATAAAGTCATTCTTCAATCTTGCCATCCCAAATTAACAGCATATCATCAATAAATCTAGTATAAAGATTTATCTGATGTTTATATACATTACAATTGCCAAACAAAAGCTCCTCTTCAAAACCTGCTACATAAAGATTCGCATACGATGGTGCAAATTTTGCCCCCATCGCTGTTCCTCTTTTTTGTATATAAAATTCCCCATTAAATACAAAATAATTGTGACCTAAGAGGAATTTTATAGCCTCAAGTATGAATGTAATAAGTTCTTCATCATAAGTAGAATACTTCATTAGCATTTTTCTAATGGCCACAATACCCAGATCATGCGGTATACCTGAGTAGAGGGATACTGCATCAATAGTAACAAACATATAGTTATCCCCTCACTCATGACAATCCAATAATTTCAATAAATGTTTTGTGTCTTCAAGAAGTCCAGGGAGGGACTGGACAACAGATTGAAGCTGTGTATCCACCCATTTCCCTAGTCTCTTCCCCAGGGACCCAATAGCTGATATAATTGGATGCCCTGGGGGATTCTGCAGCGATTTATGAATTTTGGGTAGAAATTTAAATATTGGGACCCTAGGCGTATTTACATATAAATACTCACTTTGTTTTACAGTTAGTATAGACGCTTCAATGCCCTCATCTAGTAAATGTTTTAATCTATCCTGGCATTTTAAAGTAGGGTTATAAGTGAGTTTTCTATATGTTTCCTGATCTTCCAATTGTCTGTAAGCTTCTTTAATATATTGTTGTCTATAGAGCACAACTATTGAGCCCCCCTTGTCAAAATAAACTATCACTATATTTGCATTTTTTCTAACGGCTAGATTTAGAGTTTGGCGTTAGCCATCAAAACCAGCGTTAGAGGCTCCTAACGCTGGTTTTGGGCTACCGCTGGTATTTAGAGTCAGTCAGGAAAGGGTCTAACGCTCACTTTCCAGCCGCGACTTTTCCATACCGCAGATCCCCCTACGCCATTTGCGTATCCTATCTTTTCAATGGGATCTTTCTAACGCCGGTATTTAGAGTCATGGCTGAAGTGAGCGTTAGAAATCTAACGACAAAACTCCAGCCTCAGAAAAAAAGTCAGGAGTTAAGAGCTTTCTGGGCTAATGCCGGTTCATAAAAATCTTAACTACTGTGCTCTAAAGTACACTAACACCCATAAACTACCTATGTACCCCTAAACCGAGGTCCCCCCACATCGCCGCCACTCTAATAACATTTTTTAACCCCTAATCTGCCGACCGCACACCGCCGCCCCTTACGTTATCCCTATGAACCTCTATTCTGCTGCCCCTAACACCGCCGACACCTACATAATATTTATTAACCCCTAATCTGCCGCCCCCAACGTCGCCTCCACCTACCTACAATTATTAACCCTTAATCTGCCGACCGGACCTCACCGCTACTATAATAAGTGTATTAACCCCTAATCTGCCTCACTCCCGTCTCACTAACCCTATAATAAATAGTATTAACCCCTAATCTACCCTCCCTAACATCGCCGACACCTAACTTCAAGTATTAACTCCTAATATGCCGACCGGACCTCACCGCTACTCTAATAAATGTATTAACCCCTAAAGCTAAGTCTAACCCTAACACTAACACCCCCCTAAATTAAATATAATTTAAATCTAACAAAATAAATTAACTCTTATTAAATAAATTATTCCTATTTAAAGCTAAATACTTACCTGTAAAATAAACCCTAATATAGCTACAATATAACGAATAATTACATTGTAGCTATTTTAGGATTTATATTTATTTTACAGGCAACTTTGTAATTATTTTAACCAGGTACAATAGCTATTAAATAGTTATTTACTATTTAATAGCTACCTAGTTAAAATAATTACAAAATTACCTGTAAAATAAATCCTAACCTAAGTTACAATTAAACCTAACACTACACTATCAATAAATTAATTAAATACAATACCTACAAATAAATACAATTAAATAAACTAACTAAAGTACAAAAAATAAAAAAGAACTAAGTTACAAAAAATAAAAATTTTTTTTACAGACATTAGAAAAATATTATAACAATTTTAAGCTAATTACACCTACTCTAAGCCCCCTAATAAAATAAGAAAGACCCCCAAAATAAATAAATGCCCTACCCTATTCTAAATTAAAAAAGTTCAAAGCTCTTTTACCTTACCAGCCCTTAAAAGGGCCTTTTGCGGGGCATGCCCCAAAGAAAACTGCTCTTTTGCCTGTAAAAAAAAAACATACAATACCCCCCCCAACATTACAACCCACCACCCACATACCCCTAATCTAACCAAAAAACCCCTTAAATAAACCTAACACTAAGCCCCTGAAGATCTCCCTACCTTGTCTTCACCACACCGGGTTCACCGATCCGTCCTGGCTTCGGCGTCTTCATCCAAGCCCAAGCGGGGGCTGAAGATGTCCATGATCCGGCTGAAGTCTTGATCCAAGCGGTGGCTGAAGATGTCCATGATCCAGCTGAAGTCTTGATCCAAGCGGGAGCTGAAGAGGTCCATGATCCGGCTGAAGTCTTGATCCAAGCGGGAGCTGAAGAGGTCCATGATCCGGCTGAAGTTTTCTATCAAGCGCATCTTCAATCTTCTTTCTTCCGGATCCATGTTCATCCCGCCGACGCGGAACATATATCTTCACCGACCACTTCCCGACGAATGACGGTTCCTTTAAGGGACGTCATCCAAGATGGCGTCCCTTGAATTCCGATTGGCTGATAGGTATTGTATTTAATTAATTTATTGATAGTGTAGTGTTAGGTTTAATTGTAACTTAGGTTAGGATTTATTTTACAGGTAATTTTGTAATTATTTTAACTAGATAACTATTAAATAGTTATTAACTATTTAATAGCTATTGTACCTGGTTAAAATAAATACAAAGTTGCCTGTAAAATAAATATAAATCCTAAAATAGCTACAATATAATTATAATTTATATTGTAGCTATATTAGGGTTTATTTTACAGGTAATTATTTAGCTTTAAATAGGAATAATTTATTTAATAAGAGTTAATTTATTTCGTTAGATTTAAATTATATTTAATTTAGGGGGGTGTTAGGGTTAGGGTTAGACTTAGCTTTAGGGGTTAATACATTTATTAGAGTAGCGGTGAGGTCCGGTCGGCAGATTAGGGGTTAATACTTGAAGTTAGGTGTCGGCGATGTTAGGGAGGGCAGATTAGGGGTTAATACTTGAAGTTAGGTGTCGGCGATGTTAGGGAGGGCAGATTAGGGATTAATACTATTTATTATAGGGTTAGTGAGGCGGGAGTGAGGCGGATTAGGGGTTAATAACTTTATTATAGTAGCGGTGAGGTCCGGTCGGCAGATTAGGGGTTAATAATTGTAGGTAGGTGGAGGCGACGTTGGGGGCGGCAGATTAGGGGTTAATAAATATTATGTAGGTGTCGGCGGTGTTAGGGGCAGCAGATTAGGGGTTCATAGGGATAACGTAGGTTGCGGCGGTGTACGGAGCGGCAGATTAGGGGTTAAAAAAAATATGCAGGTGTCAGCGATAGCGGGGGCGGCAGATTAGGGGTTAATAAGTGTAAGGCTAGGGGTGTTTAGACTCGGGGTACATGTTAGAGTGTTAGGTGCAGACTTAGGAACTGTTTCCCCATAGGAAACAATGGGGCTGCGTTAGGAGCTGAACGCTGCTTTTTTGCAGGTGTTTTTTTCAGCTCAAAATGCCCCATTGTTTTCTATGGGGGAATCGTGCACGAGCACGGTTTTGAAGCTGGCCGCCTCCGTAAGCACCGCTGGTATTGAGAGTTGCCGTGGCGGTAAATATGCTATACGCTCCCTTTTTGGAGCCTAACGCAGCCCTTCTGTGAACTCTAAATACCAGCGGTATTTAAAAGGTGCGAGGGAAAAAAAGCGTGCGTAGCTAACGCACCCCTTCTAACGCAAAACTCTAAATCTAGCCATTAGTTTGTTAACAGCAGTAAGTTCACCTTTTTGCAACGTCAATTCTATTGGCTGATCCAATCAGCCAATCGGATTGAACTTCAATCCGATTGGCTGATTACATCAGCCAATCGGATTTTTCCTACCTTAATTCAGATTGGCTGATAGAATCCTATCAGCCAATCAGAATTTGAGGGACTCCATCTTGGATGACATCATTTAAAGGAACTGTCATTCGTCGTTAATCCGTCAGCCGAGGAGGATGTTCCACGCCGGAGGTCTTCAAGATGGAGCCGCTCATCTTCTGCCACGATCGGATGAAGACTTCTGCCCGGCTGGAGGACCACTTGTGCCCGCATCGGATGAAGAGTTCGGCCCGGTTGGGTGAAGACGGCTCAAGGTAGGGTGATCTTCAATGGGGTAGTGTTAGGTTTATTTAAGGGGGGATCGGGAGGGTTGTAATGTTGGGGGGAGGTATTGTATTGCTTTTTTTTTTACAGGTTAAAGAGCTGATTACTTTGGGGCAATGCCCCGCAAAAAGCCAATTTAAGGGCTGGTAAAAGAGCTGGTTACTTTGGGGCAATGCCCCGCAAAAGGCCCTTTTAAGGGCTATTTGTAATTTAGTTTAGGGTAGGGAAATTTTATTATTTTGGGGGGCTTTTTTATTTTATTAGGGGGCTTAGTTAGATTAGGTGTAATTAGATTAAACTTCTTGTAATATTTTTTTATTTTTTGTAATTTAGTGTTTGTTTTTGTAATATAGTTTAGTTTATTTAATTGTATTTTATTTTAGATAATTGTAGTTAATTTATTTAATTAATTTATTGATAGTGTAGTGTTAGGTGTATTTGTAACTTAGGAATAGGATTTAAATTTACAAGTAATTTTGTATTTATTTTAACTAGGTTGTTATTAAATAGTTAATAACTATTTAATAACTATTGTACCTAGTTAAAATAAATACAAAGTTGCCTGTAAAATAAAAATAAACCCTAAAATAGCTATAATGTAATTATTAATTATATTGTAGATATCTTAGGGTTTATTTTATAGGTAAGTATTTAATTTTTAAATAGGATTAATTTATTTAATTATAGGAATATTTATTTAGATTAATTTAAATAATATTTAAGTTAGGGGGGTGTTAGGGTTAGGGTTAGACTTAGGTTTTGGGGTTAATTCATTTAATATTGTGGCAGCGGTGTAGGGGGGGTAGATTAGGGGTTAATCAATGTACTGTAGGTGGCGGCGGTGTAGGGGGGGCAGGATAGGGGTTAATAAATGTAATATAGGTGGCGGAGGGCTCCAGGTGTGGCGGTTTAGGGGTTAAACAATTAATTTATTTGCGGCGGGGTCCGGGATCGGCAGGATAGGGGTTAATAACTTTATGTAGGTGGCGGCGGTATAGGGGGTGGCAGATTAGGGGTTAATAAGTATAATGTAGGTGGCCGTGGGGTCCGGGAGCGGTGGTTTAGGGGTTAATATATTTATTATAGTGGCGGCGGGGTCCGGGAGCGGCGGTTTAGGGGGTAATAAGTTTATTATAGTGGCGGCGGGGTCCGGGAGTGGCGGTTTAGGGGGTAATATGTTTATTTAGGTGCAACGGGGTCCGGGAGCGGTGGTTTAGGGGTTAATAAGTATAATGTAGGTGGCGGCGGTGTAGGGGGGGCAGATTAGGGGTTTTTAGACTAGGGGTACATGTTAGGGTGTTAGGTGCAGACACTTCCCATAGGAATCAATGGGATATCGGGCAGCAGCAAACATGAGCTCTCGCTGCTGTCAGACTCCCATTGATTCCTATGGGATCTGCTGCCTCCAGGTATGCTGGCCCGGAATAGTGGCGAGCGTACCTGGTAGGTATTTGATAACTACCAAAAGTAGTCAGATTGTGCCGAACTTGCATTCGGAACATCTGTAGTGACGTAACCATCGATCTGTGTCGGACTGAGTCCGGCGGATCGTATGTTACGTCACTAAATTCTACTTTTGCCGGGCTGTAGGGCTTGATAACTACAGCGAATCAGCCTCGCCACAAATACGCTGCGGAATTCCAGCGTATTTGCGGTTGACGGTTTGATAACTAGAGGCCATAATCTGGCCCTGTGTGTTTAACCAGATTCTCCTATTATAATATTTACTTCATTTGGGCCATCTTAAAACTCCCTCACACTTCTAATGCATAGAAGGGGCATAGAAACAGAAGCAAAACATCATTCATAGAGTCCTTTTGCAAATTCTGATGGTCTGGACTAAGGGCAAGAAAAGAGAAGCTGGCTAAAAATACAGTACTCAAACAAAAAGATATATTTTATTATTATTTACCGGAATGTCCCTTAAACTACAGCAGTAGTGGTTAAAATATAGAATAACGTATCAGCCAAGTCTTCACATTCTTAAAACAAATTAGCATCCTTTTTACTGCAATGCTTTTTCAATTGTCAAACTCCACCCAGCATTTGCCTTATTTAGAGAATCATAATGTTAGTATAAAATGCATTATTTTGTAGTTATCTGATAAATCCAGTGAGGGACAGGTATGTAACATGGTTAGCTTTGAGAAGTCAGCAGGGTGCATTTCAAGTTCTGAAAATTAGAAATTTCTCAATTTGCAGAGTTATATTACATGAAAAGCTGACAACATTAATAATAACAATATGTTGTACAGTTGCTTCATTATGCATAACTAAACACTTTATATAACAATCTCAAGGTGTTTCCTGTACCTTTAAAAATGGGCTTTGTCCCACTCTCCCTAGGAAGGCCAAAAGGCAACTTATGTAACCTGCAGATGCTGCAAATCATAAAGCTGTTAGAGGAAATTTATAGCACAGGTTACAGGTTTGACCTATTTGCCTTCACTGGGGAGCGTGGGACAAAGCACAGTTTTTTTTACACAAAAGCAGTAGGTGTTTGTGATCTTTTAAAGTGGTTACAATTTTATCATGAATGTTGTCAGAGAAGTGAAGGAAAGTAAAAATACAACTAATTATTACAGTTACAGCACATATTTGTTCCAAGGTACAATTTATTTTTTTATTTGCTAACTAGTCTACCTAGTTAAAATAAATGCAAACTTACCTGTGAAATAAAAATAAAACCTAAGCTAGCTACAATATAACTATTATTTATTTTGTAGCTACCTTAGGTTTTATTTCACAGGTAAGTATGTATTTAGTTTTAAATAGGAATTATTTAGGTAATAATTGTAAGTTTTATTTAGATTTATTTTAATTATATTTAAGTTAGGGGGTGTTAAAGTTAGGGTTAGGTTTAGGCTTTAATATATTTATGATGTGGGAGGCCAGAGGTTTAGGGGTTAATAACTTTAGTATAGTGGCTGCGACATTGGGGGCGGCAGATTAGGGGTTAATAAGTGTAATGTAGGTGGCGTGATGTTAGGGGCGGCAGATTAGGAGTTAATAACTTTATGTAGGTATAGGCAATGTCAGGGGTGGCAGATTAGGGGTTAATAACTAATGTAGGTGGCGGTGATGTTAGGGGCAGCAGATTAGGGGTGTTTAGACGTGGATTATGTTGGGGCGCTAGGTTTACACGTAACTTTTTCTTTCCCCATAGACATCAATGGGGCTGCGTTACGGAGCTTTTGTTTCCCCGATCGCAGGTGTTAGGCTTCTTTTTTGCCGGCTCTCCCCATTGATGTCTATGGGGAAATCGTGCACGAGCATGTCAAAGCAGCGCTTGTATTTCGGTGTGGTATGGCGCTCAACGCCACCATATCGCCCGCACAAGCCTGCTTTTTGTAAACCTGTAATAGCAGCGCTATAGGTAGGTGAAATAATGACGCTTTTGTGGCGCTCGTTAATTTCCCTATATCGCTCAAAACTCGTAATCTAGCTGAAAGTTTGGTCTGAGCGCAAATCTCCTGAGAACGCTACCAGGAAATTTGCACTCAGACCATCAGATTTGCAACAAATGTTTTGTTATAACCCACAATCTGATTCAATAGGTCATTATTATTTGCCTTCTTTTTTATACATTTTTATACTTTTTGTATACATTTTTATACTTTTTTATACATTTTTATACTTTTTTATACATTTTTATACTTTTTGTATACATTTTTATACTTTTTTATACATTTTTATACATTTTTATACTTTTTTATACATTTTTATACTTTTTTATACATTTTTAAGCATTTTTTATAATCCATTAAAAAAAATTTTAGACACCGGTGTCCTTTATTCTTAAAGTATCAATTTTAGATACGATCAAACATTTATTATTGTGTATAGGCTACATGTTTTCACGAATTGTGATAAAGATTAAAACTAGAATTTTTTAACAAACTTTGTTCTATATCAATTATTAGAACTCAAGTTCCAATTTTTACTGGTCAACATTTTAAACGTGATATTTGGAACTGCATTTTTGAATACATAGGGGATTTGTTTAAGTATACATTAGGAGTTTACACTATTGATTTATAAATTAGGATATTCTACATATTATTTGAATCACGGATTAGTTATTAGCACTGACTTACACTTTGAATTTATACACGTTATTTAACTAGTTTAGATATTTAATATTAACAAGTTTATTCCAGTTATAATTATTAGAAAATGAATTTATATATTTGATAATATAAGTCTCACCGAATCTAGCACAGCACTTTTATGTTTGAATTTTGCACTTAAGGTAAATTAACATATACAACCTTTTTTTTTCTATATTATTTTTTTTTTTTATATTCATTATTCTGACGTCTTCATCATTTTCATAAGGAGGATTAGGTTTTGTAGCCCTTAAGCCTGTTTCGTTTTGGATCTCATAAATTAACATATAGAAGGTTATTCTAAGTTTATACTTAAATTCACCAGAAACATTGGCACTTTAGTTTTATACACTAGGATACTTTATCCAACTTGTGGATTCCAGATTTGTTATTAGCACTTACCAGCAACTTTGAAGTTATACTGTACATATCGCCTTAAGACATAATATCACGATTTGCCTGCTTTAAGCGCCCCCTTCATTTTCCCCATTCTCTAAATTTACAAATCAGTGGAGTCATTTGTGAGAGACCCCACTAGTAAGGGAGGCCGTTTCTGGTTTTGAGCTTAAATGGACAGTACACTGTAAAATGTTTTTCCATAAATGTATTTTAAATGACTTGTTATACCAACTGCAGAGTATAAAATATTTGAGAAATTGCATTTTCGGGTTTATTTGTGTATCTGAAGTCGCTGGTTTTGTGCTTTGAAACCACAGCCTATTACAATCGGTTGAGCTTCAGGTAATATCAGATCTCATTATGTTATCACTTTTATGTACACAGACTTGCTTCCTTATCTTATATTTGTCTGGAACACCAAAGATCAATACATAGAGAGAACAATGGAAAATTATCATTTTATTACTTAACTATCATGCCCCCCACTGAGGGTGTAATCTCTTCTGCTGGCTGTGTTTACTTAGGCTTGTCAATAGTGTATACGCCAGTATCAAAACTTTCAGTATAGGTTGGGAAACCACAAGCTAAATCAGCTATTTCAAATGCTGAAATATGAGTAAAGGAGCTACTTGCAACCAATTTAATACACTCTAGCAGGTAAAAAGGATCATTGGGAATAATTTAAAGGGGAGAAAGTTTTTGGGTGAACTGTCCCTTTAAACAGTTCATAAACCCCCTTTTTTTGTGTCTTCCTTTTTCAAGTCTGAAGCAATACTGACCAATTTGATGGCATCTACAGATTATATTTTAAAACATAGGATGGCTAAAAAGACAGAAAGTGTTACAAAGGTCTGAATGCGGGGGGAGGAGGGGGTGTCGTAAAAAATCATGAGGGTGGTTTAGGAGACAGAGGTAGACAGTGTCAGTAAAGGATAACAGACAGGGGAGATATATGGTTATACACAAAGCATATACTGACATAAGGAAGACATTCTTCCGAAAGCTTGTCATCTTATAAATATATAGTTAGTCCAATAAAAAAGTATCATTGCTCAATGCAATTTTGATATCTAATACTTTGATATCAAATACTTTAATACTTTTGATATGTAAATCTCTGGACTAACACGGCTACTCCAATCAATCAATCAATCAATCAATCAATCAATATATATATATATATATATATATATATATATTTATATCTTTATCAGTATTCGCCACAGAAAATTTTGCCAGTCTCTTGGCATTATGAAGAAGCCAGGTGGGGGCAGTGTAGTATTTTCTAAAAACATATAATGTTCTGCTATGCAAAGCACAATTAATAATTGCATAATTTAACATAAATGTATTTAATGCTAATTTCTGCAATCAAATTTGAACATTTTTAATATTAGCGAAAATTTAAGCCAGGTGGTCAGTAAAATCAGTCAGGTGGTGCACCCACTAAAAAAAGTCCTAGGGAGAACACTGTGTATATATGTATAGTCACCGTAGTATGTGGCTGTATAAATAATAATTTGCCACAATTATTTACTTTGTATCCTAGACACGTTGTATAGATGTATATATTATATCTGAGTTCCACACCGATTATGCTTATTATAAATTTGACTGCTTTCAGTTTACTGCCTGTTAAATACTATTGCAGGCACTAAGCAACACACATACAACCCCTACAGCAATTGTTCAAAACATATTGTAAGTTATATTGCTTGTAAAATTATTAAATATACAGTTCGTATCCGATCGAGGATTGCACCTTTGAGATAGGATGCATGTATAGCAGCCAGAACATATAAGACCTCCGGTCAGTGCCTGCGGTTGTGGAGTTAAGCCCCCAGTGAGTGACCTAATAAATCCCACATGCCCTTTCCCCTGACATGTTTTGCCGGTTACTTTTTTCGAAAAAAGCCGGAATAACAGACAAAATATGTCAGGGGAAAGGGCGTGTGGGACCCTTCGTTTTTATTGTTCTAGTAGAAAATAAGGGTTGTTAATTCAATATCTGAGCTGACACAAGTTGTATTAGCAGATTTATTAGGTCACTCACTGGGGGCTTAACTCCACAACAGCATGCACTGACCGGAGGTCTTATATGTTCTGGCTGTTATACATGCATCCTTTCTCAAAGGTGCAATCCTTGATCGGATACGAACTGTATATTTAATAATTTTACAAGCAATCTAACTTACAATCACCTAGATTACAAGTTTTGCGTTGCGGCTTGTAACGCTGAAAATAAGGCATTTTTTTTAGCATTAAAACAGCACCACAGCTATTATAAGTGTTGTTGGTATAGCTGTACCGCACACCTTTTAGCCTGTACCACAACGTAAGTCCCGCACATGTAAAAATTATGTTTTTATGGGATTCCCATAGCGCCGGTATTACGAGTTTTGCGGTACGGCTAAAAAGTGAGCGTTACAGCCTAAAACTACAAGATCTGTACCGCCATCTAAAGTCAGTAGTTATAAGTTTTATGCTACAAAGCTGTTACATAAAACTCATAACTAAAGTGTTACAAAGTACACTAACACCCATGAACTATTAACCCCTACACCGAGGCCCTCCCGCATCGCAAACACTATAATAAATCTATTAACCCCTAATCTGCCGCTCCTGACATCACCGCCACTAAAAAATTGTATTAACCCCTATTCGGCCACTCCACTGAAAATTTGCCAATTAGCAAATAGAATGAGTGATGCTTAAATCCAATTGGCTAATTTGAACAGCCAATAGGATTTTAGCAGCCCTAATTCCTATTGGCTGATTCAAATTTTTCAGCCAGTAGGAATGCAAGGGATGCCATCTTGAATTGCATCCCTTGCATTGAAGATTCAGTGTACGGCGGCGACCGTATGAAGAGGATGCTCCGCGCCGGATGTCTTCAGGATGGACCCGCTCCGCGCTGGATGAGGACTTCGCTGGCTGCATGAAGATAGAAGAGGCCACCTGGATGAAGACTTCTTGCCCCATGGATGATGACTTCGCCGGCTGGATGAAGATCCTTCAAGCGGGACTTCAACAACTGTAAGTGGATTGTCGGGGTTAGTGTTAGGTTTTTTTAAGGGTTTTTTGGATGGGTTTTTTTTTAGTTTAGGGTCTGGGCAATAAAAGAGATAAATGCCCTTTAAAGGGCAATGCCCATACAAATGCCCTTTTCAGGGCAATGGGTAGCTTAGGTTTTTTTTAAATAGTTTTTTTATTTTGGGGGTTTCGGAGGACTGGGGGTTTGTAATGTTAGTGGGTCTTTGTAAATTATTTTCACTAAAAGATCTGTTATCTTTAGGGCAATGCCCTACAAAGGCCCTTTTAAGGGCCATTGGTAGTTTATTCTAGATTAGGTTTTTTATTTTGGGGTTGGTTTTTTTTGTTATGGGTATTAGAATAGGAATATTTTTTTTTATTTTTGATAGTTTGTTTGTTATTTTGTGTAATTAATTTTTTTAGGGGGTGTTTTTTTTGTAGCAAAAGAGCTGTTTTACTTAGGGCAATGCCCTACAAAAGGCCCTATAAAGGCCCCTGATAGTTTGGGGGTGGGGGTTTGTATAGTGTTAGGAGGTGTTTGTATTCTTTTTTTGTAGCAAAAGAGCTGTTTAACTCAGGACAATGCCCTACAGAAAGCCTTTTTAAGGGCCCCCCAAAAGGCGTTTTTTTTTTTGTTATACTGTAGCTATCTTAGGCCTAGATTTTGAGTTTTGCGGTCAAAGGGGTGCGTTAGCTACGCGTGCTTTTTTCTGGCCGCACCTTTTAAATACCGCTGGTATTTAGAGTTCACAGAAGGGCTGCGTTAGGCTCCAAAAAGGAAGCGTATAGCATATTTACCGCCACTGCAACTCTCAATACCAGCGGTGCTTACGGACGCGGCCAGCTTCAAAAACGTGCTCGTGCACGATTCCCCCATAGAAAACAATGGGGCTGTTTGAGCTGAAAAAAAACCTTACACCAGTAAAAAAGCAGCGTTCAGCAACTAACGCGGCCCCATTGTTTCCTATGGGGAAACACTTCCTACGTCTGCACCTAACACCCTAACATGTACCCCGAGTCTAAACAACCCTAACCTTACACTTATTAACCCCTAATCTGCCGACCCCGCTATCGCTGACCCCTGCATATTTTTTTAACCCCTAATCTGCCGCTCCGTACACCACCGCAACCTACATTATACCTATGTACCCCTAATCTGCTGCCCCTAACACCGTCGACCCCTATATTATATTTATTAACCCCTAATCTGCCCCCCACAACGTCGCCGCCAGCTATCTACAATAATTAACCCCTAATCTGCCGACCGGACCTCACCGCTACTATAATAAATGTATTAACCCCTAATCCGCCTCACTAACCCTATAATAAATAGTATTAATCCCTAATCTGCCCTCCCTAACATCACCGACACCTAACTTCAAGTATTAACCCCTAATCTGCCGACCGGACCTCGCCGCTACTCTAATAAATGTATTAACCCCTAAAGCTAAGTCTAACCCTAACACTAACACACCCCCTAAGTTAAATATAATTTTTATCTAACGAAATAAATTAACTCTTATTAAATAAATTAATCCTATTTAAAGCTAAATACTTACCTGTAAAATAAACCCTAATATAGCTACAATATAAATTATAATTATATTGTAGCTATTTTAGGATTTATATTTATTTTACAGGCAACTTTGTATTTATTTTAACCAGGTACAATAGCTATTAAATAGTTAATAACTATTTAATAGTTACCTAGTTAAAATAATTACAAAATTACCTGTAAAATAAATCCTAACCTAAGTTACAATTAAACCTAACACTACACTATCAATAAATTAATTAAATAAAATACCTACAATTATATACAATTAAACCTAACACTACACTATCAATAAATAAATTAAATAAAATACCTACAAATAAATACAATTAAATAAACTAACTAAAGTACAAAAAATAAAAAAAGCTAAGTTACAAAAAATAAAAAATTAATTACAAACATAATAAAAATATTACAACAATTTTAAGCTAATTACACCTACTCTAAGCCCCCTAATAAAATAACAAAGCCCCCCAAAATAAAAAAATGCCCTACCCTATTCTAAAATTAAAATAGAAAAGCTCTTTTACCTTACCAGCCCTTAAAAGGGCCTTTTGCGGGGCATACCCCAAAGAATTCAGCTCTTTTGCCTGTAAAAAAAAACATACAATACCCCCCAACATTACAACCCACCACCCATATACCCCTAATCTAACCCAAACCCCCCTTAAATAAACGTAACACTAAGCCCCTGAAGATCTTCCTACCTTGTCTTCACCATGCCAGGTATCACCGATCGCTCCAGGCTCCAAAGTCTTCATCCAAGCCCAAGCGGGGGCTGGAGATCCATCATCCCGCTGAAGAGGTCTATCATCGGGCTGAAGTCTTCATCCAAGCCCAAGCGGGGGCTAGAGATCCATCATCCGGCTGAAGTCTTCTATCAAGCGGCGGCTGAAGAGGTCCAGAAGAGGCTCCAAAGTTTTCATCCTATCCGGGCAGAACAGTAGATCCGGACCGGCAACCATCTTCTTCCAAGCGGTGACAAGCGGCTCCATCTTGAATACCTCCGGCGTGGATCCATCCTCTTCTTCCAATGTCCTAAGTCCGAATGAAGCTTCCTTTAAATGACGTCATCCAAGATGGTGTCCCTCAAATTCCGATTGGCTGATCAGCCAATCGGAATTAAGATAGGAAAAATCTGATTGGCTGATGGAATCAGCCAATCAGATTCAAGTTCAATCCGATTGGCTGATCCAATCAGCCAATCAGATTGAGCTCGCATTCTATTGGCTGATCGGAACAACCAATAGAATGCGAGCTCAATTTTATTGGCTGATTCAATCAGCCAATCAGATTTTCCCTACCTTAATCCTATCAGCCAATCGGAATTCGAGGGACGCCATCTTGGATGACGTCATTTAAAGGAAGCTTCATTCGGACTTAGGACGTCGGAAGAAGAGGATGGAGAAGAAGATGGAGCCGCTTGTCACCGCTTGGAAGAAGATGGTTGCCGGTCCGGATCTACTCTTCTGCCCGGATAGGATGAAGACTTTGGAGCCTCTTCTGGACCTCTTCAGCCGCCGCTTGATAGAAGACTTCAGCCGGATGATGGATCTCCAGCCCCCGCTTGGGCTTGGATGAAGACTTCAGCCCGATGATGGACCTCTTCAGCCGGATGATGGATCTCCAGCCCCCGCTTGGGCTTGGATGAAGACTTTGGAGCATGGAGCGATCTGTGATACCTGGCATGGTGAAGACAAGGTAGGAAGATCTTCAGGGGCTTAGTGTTAGGTTTATTTAAGGGGGGTTTGGGTTAGATTAGGGGTATGTGGGTGGTGGGTTGTAATGTTGGGGGTGGGTATTGTATGTTTTTTTTTACAGGCAAAAGAGCTGAATTCTTTGGGGTATGCCCCGCAAAAGGCCCTTTTAAGGGCTGGTAAGGTAAAAGAGCTTTTCTATTTTAATTTTAGAATAGGGTAGGGCATTTTTTTATTTTTGGGGGCTTTGTTATTTTATTAGGGGGCTTATAGTAGGTGTAATTAGCTTAAAATTGTTGTAATATTTTTATTATGTTTGTAATTAATTTTTTATTTTTTGTAACTTAGCTTTTTTTATTTTTTGTACTTTAGTTAGTTTATTTAATTGCATTTATTTGTAGGTATTTTATTTAATTTATTTATTGATAGTGTAGTGTTAGGTTTAATTGTAGATAATTGTAGGTATTTTATTTAATTAATTTATTGCTAGTGTAGTGTTAGGTTTAATTGTAACTTAGGTTAGGATTTATTTTACAGGCAATTTTGTAATTATTTTAACTAGATAACTATTAAATAGTTAATAACTATTTAATAGCTATTGTACCTGGTTAAAATAAATACAAAGTTGCCTGTAAAATAAATATAAATCCTAAAATAGCTACAATGTAATTATAATTTATATTGTAGCTATATTAGGGTTTATTTTACAGGTAAGTATTTAGCTTTAAATAGGAATAATTTATTTAATAAGAGTTAATTTATTTCGTTAGATTTAAATTATATTTAACTTAGGGGGTGTTAGGGTTAGGGTTAGACTTAGCTTTTGGGGTTAATACATTTATTATAGTAGCGGTGAGGTCCGGTCGGCAGATTAGGGGTTAATAATTGAAGTTAGGTGTCGGCGATGTTAGGGAGGGCAGATTAGGGGTTAATACTATTTCTTATAGGGTTATTGAGGCGGGAGTGAGGCGGATTAGGGGTTAATAACTTTATTATAGTAGCGGTGAGGTGCGGTCGGCAGATTAGGGGTTAATTATTGTAGGTAGCTGGCGGCGACGTTGTGGGAGGCAGATTAGGGGTTAATAAATATAATATAGGGGTTGGCGGTGTTAGGGGCAGCAGATTAGGGGTACATAAGGATAACGTAGGTGGCGGCGCTGTGCGGTCGGCAGATTAGGGGTTAATAATTGTAGGTAGGTGGTGGCGACGTTGGGGGCAGCAGATTAGGGGTTAATAAATATAATATAGGGGTCAGCGGTGTTAGGGGCAGCAGATTAGGGGTACATAAGTATAACGTAGGTGGCGGCAGTGTGCGGTCGGCAGATTAGGGGTTAAAAAAAATTATTATAGTGGTGGCGATGTGGGGGGACCTCGGTTTAGGGGTACATAGGTAGTTTATGGG
Organism: Bombina bombina; assembly: GCF_027579735.1. Taxonomy (NCBI): domain Eukaryota; kingdom Metazoa; phylum Chordata; class Amphibia; order Anura; family Bombinatoridae; genus Bombina; species Bombina bombina. Next base: position 511,991,709 of record NC_069500.1, read on the forward strand.
TGTTAGTGTACTGTAGAGCACAGTAGTTAAGAGCTTTATGAACCGGCGTTAGCCCAAAAAGCTCTTAACTCCTGTTTTTTTTCTGTGGCTGGAGTCTTGTCGTTAGATTTCTAACGCTCACTTCAGCCAAGACTCTAAATACCGGCGTTAGAAAGATCCCATTGAAAAGATAGGATACGCAAATGGCGTAGGGGGATCTGCGGTATGGAAAAGTCGCGGCTGGAAAGTGAGCGTTAGACCCTTTCCTGACTGACTCCAAATACCAGCGGGCGGCCAAAACCAGCGTTAGGAGCCTCTAACGCTGGTTTTGACGGCTAACGCCAAACTCCAAATCTAGGCGCTAGGTTTTATTTCACAGGTAAGTATGTATTTAGTTTTAAATAAGAATTATTTAGTTAATAATTGTAAATTTAATTTAGATCTAATTTAATTATGTTAAAGTTAGGGGGGTTAGGTTTAGGATTAGGGTTAAGTTTAGGGATTAATATAGTTTAATTTAGCTTGTTGCGATGTGGGGGAGCTGGCGGTTTAGGGGTTAATAGGTTTATTTAGTGAATAACTGTAAATTTAAATTAGCTATATATTTATTATGTTAAAGTTAGGGGGTGTTAGGTTTAGGGTTACGTTGGGGTTAGGGTTACGTTAGGGTTAGGTTTAGGAGTTAATATAGTTTAATTTAGCTTGTTGCAATGTGGGGGGCTGGCGGTTTAGGGGTTAATAAATGTAGTATAGTGGCAGCGATATCGGGAGCTGCAGATTAGGGGTTAATAATTTTATTTAGGTAGCAGTGATATCAGGATCGGCAGATTAGGGGTTAATAACTGTAGACAGGCGTCAGCGATGTTGGGGGCAGCAGATTAGGGGTGTTTAGACATAGGGTTTATGTTAGGGTGTTAGGTTTAAACTGTATTTTTATTTCCCCATAGACATCAATGGGGCTGCGTTACAGAACTTTTGTGCAGGTGTTGTTTTTTTTTTTTGCCGGCTCTCCCCATTGATGTCTATGGAGAAATCGTGCACAGCTCGTATCAGCAGTGCTCTGATTGTGTGCGGTATGGAGCTCAACGCAACCATATCACACTCAAAAGGTATATGTTTGAAAACTTGTAATGGCAGCGCTATAGGAAATTAAATAACGTAACTTTTGTTGCGTTCGTTAATTTCTCTATAGCGCTCAAAACTCGTAATCTAGATGAATATGTTTTGAACAAGTGCTGTAGGGGTTGTATGTGTGTTGCTTAGCGCCTGCAAGAGTATTTAAGAGGCAGTAAACTGAAAGCAGTCAAATTTTTTAATAAGCATAATCGCTGTGGAACTCAGATATAATATATACATCTATACAACGTGTCTAGGACACAAAGTTAACAATTGTGGCAAATTATTATTAATACATCCACATACTGCGGTGACTATACAGAAGTGTAAGTAACAATTGAAAAAAACTGATACTAAGGCCTAGATTTGGAGTTTGGCGGTAAAAGGGCTGTTAACGCTCCGCGGGCTTTTTTCTGGCCGCACCATAAATTTAACTCTGGTATCGAGAGTTCAAACAAATGCTGCGTTAGGCTCCAAAAAAGGAGCGTAGAGCATTTGTACCGCAAATGCAACTCTCGATACCAGAGTTGCTTACGGACGCGGCCAGCCTCAAAAACGTGCTCGTGCACGATTCTCCCATAGGAAACAATGGGACTGTTTGAGCTGAAAAAAAACCTAACACCTGCAAAAAAGCAGCGTTCAGCTCCTAACGCAGCCCCATTGTTTCCTATGGGGAAACACTTCCTACGTCTGCACCTAACACTCTAACATGTACCCCGAGTCTAAACACCCTAACCTTACACTTATTAACCCCTAATCTGCCGCCCCCGCTATCGCTGACCCCTGCATTTTTTTTTTAAACCCTAATCTGCCGCTCCGTAAACCGCCGCTAATAGAATGCGATCAGCCAATAGAATGCGAGCTCAATCTGATTGGCTGATTGGATCAGCCAATCGGATTGAACTTGATTCTGATTGGCTGATTCCATCAGCCAATCAGAAAATTCCTACCTTAATTCCGATTGGCTGATAGAATCCTATCAGCCAATCGGAATTCGAGGGACGCCATCTTGGATGACGTCCCTTAAAGGAACAGTCATTCGTCGTTCAGTCGTCGGTCCGGATGGATGTTCCGCGCTGGAGGTCTTCAGGATCCTGCCGCTTCGCTCCGGATGGAAGACCATAGAAGATGCCGCCTGGATGATGACTTCAATCGGATGGAAGATCCTCTTCTGCCCCGCTTGGATGAAGACTTTGACCGGATCATGGACCTCTTCAGCCCCCCGCTTGGGCTTGGATCAGGACATCAGAGGAGCTCTTCAGGACGGATCGGTGAACCTGGATGGTGAAGACAAGGTAGGAAGATCTTCAGGGGCTTAGTGTTAGGTTTATTTAAGGGGGGTTTGGGTTAGATTAGGGGTATGTGGGTGGTGGGTTGTAATGTTGGGGGGGGGGTATTGTATTTATTCTTTTACAGGCAAAAGAGCTGAAATTCTTGGGGCATGCCCCGCAAAGGGCCCTGTTCAGGGCTGGTAAGGTAAAAGAGCTTGTAACTTTTTTAATTTAGAATAGGGTAGGGAATTTTTTATTTTGGGGGGCTTTGTTATTTTATTAAGGGGCTTAGAGTAGGTGTAATTAGTTTAAAATTGTTGTAATATTTTTCTTATGTTTGTAAATATTTTTTTATTTTTTGTAACTTAGTTCTTTTTTATTTTTTGTACTTTAGCTAGTTTATTTAATTGTATTTATTTGTAGGAATTGTGTTTAATTAATTTATTGATAGTGTAGTGTTAGGTTAATTGTAGGTAATTGTAGGTAGTTTATTTAATTATTTTATTGATAGGGTAGTGTTAGGTTTAATTATATTTTAGGTTAGGATTTATTTTACAGGTAAATTTGTTATTATTTTAACTAGGTAACTATTAAATAGTTCTTAACTATTTAATAGCTATTGTACCTGGTTAAAATAATTACAAAGTTGCCTGTAAAATAAATATTAATCCTAAAATAGCTATAATATAATTATAATTTATATTGTAGCTATATTAGGATTTATTTTACAGGTAAGTATTTAGCTTTAAATAGGAATCATTTATTTAATAAGAGTTAATTTATTTCGTTAGATGTAAATTATATTTAAGTTAGGGGGGTGTTAGTGTTAGGGTTAGACTTAGCTTTAGGGGTTAATACATTTATTAGAATAGCGGTGAGCTCCGGTCGTCAGATTAGGGGTTAATAATTGAAGGTAGGTGTCGGCGATGTTAGGGAGGGCAGATTAGGGGGTTAATACTATTTATTATAGGGTTAGTGAGGCGGGTTAGGGGTTAATAACTTTATTATAGTAGCGCTCAGGTCCGCTCGGCAGATTAGGGGTTAATAAGTGTAGGCAGGTGTCGGCGACGTTGAGGGGGGCAGATTAGGGGTTAATAAATATAATATAGGGGTCGGCGGTGTTAGGGGTAGCAGATTAGGGGTACATAAGGATAACGTAGGTGGCGGCGCTTTGCGGTCGGAAGATTAGGGGTTAATTATTTTAAGTAGCTGGCGGCGACGTTGTGGGGGGCAGGTTAGGGGTTAATAAATGTAATACAGGGGTCGGCGGGGTTAGGGGCAGCAGATTAGGGGTACATAAGTATAACGTAGGTGGCGGTCGGCAGATTAGGGGTTAAAAATTTTAATCGAGTGGCGGCGATGTGGGGGGAGCTCGGTTTAGGGGTACATAGGTAGTTTATGGGTGTTAGTGTACTTTAGGGTACAGTAGTTAAGAGCTTTATGAACCGGCGTTAGCCAGAAAGCTCTTAACTCCTGCTATTTTCAGGCGGCTGGAGTTTTGTCGTTAGAGCTCTAACGCTCACTTCAGAAACGACTCTAAATACCGGAGTTAGAAAGATCCCATTGAAAACATAGGATACGCAAATGGCGTAGGGGGATCTGCGGTATGGAAAAGTCGCGGCTGAAAAGTGAGCGTTAGACCCTTTAATCACTGACTCCAAATACCAGCGGGCGGCCAAAACCAGCGTTAGGAGCCTCTAACGCTGGTTTTGACGGCTACCGCCGAACTCCAAATCTAGGCCTAAGTTTCCAGCTATATGCGGATACATCACTATTGAATCATCGCATTGCAAAGCATAAAGCATTATTTTTCTAAGCAACAATATCACAATATACCTTTTACTCCTAGTATTAGTAATACTATAAGCAATAATGCTGGCATTGGTTCAATGAGTTTGCTCTCTTGAAATGTATAGTAGTTATACAAATATCTAGAACAGCTGCTGGGGAACATATAGTTTAATTTAGAGTGCCTAGGATACAAAGCGGACTATAGAGGCAGATTATACTCTCTGCAATTACTATTATGTTAACCTTGTTACAATAGATGTTACATTCGGGAACAAGCGATTCCTCATCTATTCAGTAGAGGACTTACCATTATATTACATTGACTTGTTTATTCAATGAAACGTAGACCATCAGTCTGTTGTTCTTTTACTATATAATAGACCCTGTTCTTTTGACTGGAATTCAACATATAGAGCTTTATCCAATATCTGTATAATACTGGTAATAGATTACGCTTTTATATACTCTGTACACAGACTGCTCTCTTACCTTACATATAATACCTAGAGCAATCTTTATTTTGTTACCCTACAAAGGACTTTTAGGATAATCTATCTAATATAGACACAAACATACAACTGCTGTACCATTAGATAAATCTATTTTCATGCTACAATAAGGGTCCCAAGCAATTTTTGCCAATAATTGTAAAGTGAAATATACGTATGTTCTAACATCCTATACTGTTTGCACCAAACACCAACAAATTTGGGAATTTCCCTTGCCAGTCCTCGACATATCTCCTAGCCACAATATTAACCTACAGGAGCCATAGACATTATAGGTCTCCTAGTGGTTTACCCCATTACTATACTGACCTATATTATTGCATAGTACTTAAAGGGACAGTCTAGTCAAAATTAAACTTTCATGATTCAGATAGAGCATGCAATTTTAAACAACTTTCCAATTTACTTCTATTATCTAATTTGCTCAATTCTTTAGATATCCTTTGTTGAAGAAATAGTAATGCACATGTGTGAGCCAATCACACAAGGCCTCTAGGTGCAGCAACCAATCAGCAGCTACTGAGCATATCTAGATATGCTTTTCAGCAAGTGATATCAAGAGAATGAAGCAAATTAGATAATAGAAGTAAATTATAAAGTTGTTTAAAATGACATACTCTTTCTAAATCACGAAAGACAAAAATTGGCTTTCATGTCCCTTTAAACACTGGTGCAACATTTACCCAGGACATAATTGTTGATCAGCCCTAAATTTCTATAGTTGATTTTAAAGCACCCATTTTTAATTATACCTATTAAAGTTTAATTTTGTATCTTCTTTTGTTGATGTTCCCCATCCTATACTTATTACATTTCATGTGGGATAAGAGTGCTACATGTGTATTTTTTTTGCAACTTCCTTTAGTTGTATTGGTAAAAGTGTCTAGTAATACACAGCACCTTGGGGCCATCTACATTTTGTTTAAGGCCAATTTTGTATCATTATAGGCCCATTCCAACCTAATACTATATTAGTAGTGCCATCACTTTTGTTCTTTTTTAAATTGGGGGTCCGCCACATCCTTTGACCTGGGGTCCAGTGAGGTCTACTAATATGCCTAGTTCTTTGGTGCTTTCTTGTCCCCATCTCCATTAAATTCACCTGGTTTTTGGGTACATACGATTTAGGAAATGGCTGTATAGCCTAGACGGGCCTTGTTATTCATTATAAAAATTCCTATCTTGGACTTAAGTAAAGTTTATCCGGTTGTATATACATTTTGCAGCATTGTGTGCAAGGTGTATAGATACTGAGCATACTCATTACAGATCATAACTAGTGATGTCACGAACCTAACGGCGGGCGCGAAGTTCCGCAAAAGTTTGCGAACGGGCGAACCGGGCGAACCGCCATAGACTTCAATAGGCAGGCGAATTTTAAAACCCACAGGGACTCTTTCTGGCCACAATAGTGATGGAAAAGTTGTTTCAAGGGGACTAACACCTGGACTGTGGCATGCCAGAGGGGGATCCATGGAAAAACTCCCATGGAAAATTACATAGTTGATGCAGAGTCTGGTTTTAATCCATAAAGGGCATAAATCACCTAACATTCCTAAATTGTTTGGAATAACGTGCTTTAAAACATCAGGTAAGATGTTGTATCGATCAGGTAGTGTAAGGGTTACACCCGCTTCACAGTGCGCAGTGTAGGTGATATACCTGCCCTGACCATGCTTTGCAGACCAGGTATCAGTGGTCAGATGGACCCTTGCCCCAACACTGTGTGCCAGACATGCCATTATAGCAGACTTATATGGCTTTGGCGTTGCTTTTTGGTAATTAGAAGGCTGCTAAATGCCACTGCGCACCACACGTGTTTTAATACCCAGCAGTGAAGGGGTTAATTAGGGAGCATATAGGCAGCTTGTAGAGTTAATTTTAGCTTAAGTGTAGTGTAGTAGACAACCCAAAGTATTGATCTAGGCCCATTTTGGTATATTTCATGCCACCATTTCACCGACAAATGCGATCAAATAAAAAAAAATTGTTCACTTTTTCACAAACTTTAGGTTTCTCGCACAAATTATTTACAAACAACTTATGCAATTATGGCATAAATGGTTGTAAATGCTTCTCTGGGATCCCCTTTATTCAGAAATAGCAGACATATAGCTTTGGCGTTGCTTTTTGGTAATTAGAAGGCTGCTAAATGCCACTGCGCACCACACGTGTTTTATGCCCAGCAGTGAAGGGGTTAATTAGGGAGCATGTAGGCCGCTTGTAGAGTTAATTTTAGCTTAAGTGTAGTGTAGTAGACAACCCAAAGTATTGATCTAGGCCCATTTTGGTATATTTCATGCCACCATTTCACCGACAAATGCGATCAAATAAAAAAAAATTGTTCACTTTTTCACAAACTTTAGGTTTCTCACACAAATTATTTACAAACAACTTATGCAATTATGGCATAAATGGTTGTAAATGCTTCTCTGGGATCCCCTTTGTTCAGAAATAGCAGACATATGGCTTTGGCGTTGCTTTTTGGTAATTAGAAGGCTGCTAAATGCCACTGCGCACCACACGTGTTTTATGCCCAGCAGTGAAGGGGTTAATTAGGGAGCATGTAGGCAGCTTGTAGAGTTAATTTTAGCTTAAAGTGTAGTGTAGTAGACAACCCAAAGTATTGATCTAGGCCCATTTTGGTATATTTCATGCCACCATTTCACCGCCAAATGCGATCAAATTTAAAAAAAAATTGTTCACTTTTTCACAAACTTTAGGTTTCTCACAGAAATTATTTGCAAACAACTTATGCAATTATGGCATAAATGGTTGTAAATGCTTCTCTGGGATCCCCTTTGTTCAGAAATAGCAGACTTATATGGCTTTGGCGTTGCTTTTTGGGAATTAGAAGGCTGCTAAATGCCACTGCGCACCACACGTGTTTTATGCCCAGCAGTGAAGGGGTTAATTAGGGAGCTTTTTGGGAACTTGCATGGTTAATTTTAGCTTTAGTGTAGAGATCAGCCTCCCACCTGACACATAAGACCCCCTGATCCCTCCCAAACAGCTCCCTTCCCTCCCCCACCCCACAATTGTCCCCGCCATCTTAAGTACTGGCAGAAAGTCTGCCAGTACTAAAATAAAAGGTTTTTAAAAATAATTTAATTGTTTTTTAGCATATTTACATATGCTGTGGTGTAGCATCCCCCCTTAGCCACCAAGCTACCTGATCCCCCCCAAAACAGCTCTCTAACCCTCCCCATCTGCCTTATTGGCGGCCATCTTGGGTACTGGCAGCTGTCTGCTATTATTTCACAGTCAAAAAAGTGTTGTTTTTTTAAATGTACACTACTGTTACACCAGATATGAGTGGTGGCACTGGGCAAGTGGGCACAGTATACGCTGTGAGCCTGACTTACACGCTGGCAGGCAGGCAACTGCAATTAGATTACACAGAAAAAAAAAGCAGACTGATGTTCTAGCCCTAAAAAGGGCTTTTTGGGGTGCTGTCCTTACAGCAGAGATCAGATAAGTCCTTCAGGACTGTAGTGGACACTGAATACACTAGCCTAGCTATCGATTTCCCTATTAAATCAGCAGCAGCTACACTGTCCCTCCTCTCACTAAGAATGCAGCTTCCAAATGAATCTAAAATGGATGCTGTCCAGGAGGTGGGAGGGTCTGGGAGGGAGGATCTGCTGCTGATTGGCTGTAATGTGTCTTCTGACTGTGAGGTAGAGGGTCAAAGTTTACTCAATGATAAAGAATAGGGGGCAGATCGAACATTGCATATGTTCGCCCGCCGCGGCGAACGCGAATATGCTATGTTTGCCGGGAACTATTCGCCGGCGAACTATTCGCGACATCACTAATCATAACTTATTTCGGAAGTCATTGAAGATAAAATGTCAACCTGGTTCAGCTAGCTTGGGAGCTGTGACACCTTTTAGGTGCTCTGTCTTTGTGAGTATACCAATTTGTTATGCTGCCGGTAATTTACCATTTCTGCATCCTCTAGTCTGATTTTATTTATTTTTTAGAAGACTATTATAGGGCTTAGATATAAGATTTAGCCATTCTTTTCAAAATGGTACCACATTTTGGTTACAAATGCATTCCCAGCTATGTGTGTAAAAAGGGGGCACTTTTAATGTCTCAGTAATAAGAATATATAATAGATATTGTAACATATTTAAAGATTTAATTATATCACAGTTGTTGCCATTTTACACATAAATATAATTTGTCATCATTAGTTACAGATCAGCTATGAAAGGATTAGAGTACATGTTTAAAACAGGTGCAATCATTATCTACGGCAGCAGGAATTCAAGATTTCCTATCAAAAGTATTAAAAATTATACTTTGGGGCCTATCTATCAAACTCCGAATGGAGCTTGATGCCCCGTGTTTCTGGCGAGCCTGCATGCTCGCCAGAAACAGCAGTTATGAAGCAGCGGTCACAAAGACCGCTGCTCCATAACCTGTTCGCCTGCTCTGAGCAGGTGGACAGACATCGCAGGAAATCAACCAGATCGAGTACGATCGGTTTGATTGACACCCCCCTGCTGGCGGCCCATTGGCTACGAGTCTGCAGGGGGCGGCGTTGCACCAGCAGCTCTTGTGAGCTGCTAATGCAATGCTGAATACGGCAAGCTTATTGCTCGCCATATTCAGTGAGGTCTGGCGGACCTGATCCGCACTGTCGGATCAGGTCTGCCAGACTTTCTTAAATAGGGGCCTTTGGCTGATATATGTTTTCAAACAACTTGATTCATAATTGAATTGAACTTTAACACAGTGATGAAGGTAATGGCCAGTCTAATAGAAGGGTGAAAGTAACATTAGGGGAGTTCTGAGTGTGTTATTAAGATATGTATTTTCACCCATAGATTAGCATCAGAACCAGTCTGTCATTTTACTATTCTTTATAAAAATGTATTGTAACATAGTAATTCACTTATCTTAGACTCTCTTTGTAATTGTGTATAAACTTAGATTTTTTTTGGATGTATAATTATTAATAATATTTTGAAGAGTTTGTTAGATATATAGAATTCTGGTTACATTTTTTATCTTCACTGTGTCTGCATATCTTTTGGGCAAAATTTATCAACGTGAGAATAAGAAAATTCTCACGTTTGTCATCAAAAAAACCTCATAAATAATATTACCATATTTATAAAAAGGTTATGCGCCAATAAAGTCACAGCTTTTCATATGTGCGCACAAATTGACTCATGACCATTCGCAAGTATGCTATAATATAAAAGGCCAAGTGTGTTTGTCTGAAGCTGTCATGCACAGTAGAGACAGCACGAGGACAAACACACCTGGCCTTACCTGAGATGCTGTGTGTGGTGGTGGAGCAAAAGTGGGCGTGGCCAGATGTGAGCATGGGCGGGGGTGGGCGTGGTCAGGCGTGGGACGGGGGCATGGCCGGGCGCGGTCAGCACGAGAGAGAGGGGAGAGAAATAGAAAGAGTGGGGGAGAGACAAAAAAGAGATAGGAAAGAGCTAAAGAGAGGGGGAAGAGCAGAAGAGAGGGGACAGAGCAGAAGAGAGAGAGAGCAAAATAGAGGGGAAAGAGCAAAAGAGAGGGGAAAGAGCAAAAGAGAGGGAAGAGAGAGAAAAAGAGAGGGGGAGAGAGAGCAAAAGAGAGGGGGAAAGAGAAAATAAGAGGGAGAACGAGAGAGAGCAAAATAGAGGGGAAGAGAGAGAGCAAAAGAAGAGAGGGTGGAGAGAGGGGGAGAGAGAGCAAAAGAGATAGGGAGAGAGAGAGCAATAGAGAGGGGAAGAGAGAGCAAAAGAGGGGGACGAATAGAGAGTAAAAGAGAGGGGAAAGAGCAAAAGAGAGAGTGAGAGAGAGAGCAATAGAGAGGGGGGAGAGACAAAAAGAGAGGGGGAGGGAGAGAGCAAAAGAGAGGGAGGAGATAGAGAGCAACAGAGAGTGGGGAGAGAGAGCAAAAGAAGAGAGGGGGAGAGAGAGGGGGGAGAGAGCAAAAGAGAGGGGGGAGAGAGCAATAGAGAGGGGTGGAGAGAGAGCAAAAGAGGGGGCAAAGAGCAAAAGAGAAGGGGAGAGAGAGCAAAAGAGAGGGGAAAGAGCAAAATAGAGGGAAGAGAGAGCAAAATAGACGGGGGAGATAGAGCAAAAGAGAGGGGGAGAGAGAGCAATAGAGAGTGGGAGAGAGAGAGCAATAGAGAGGGGGAGAGAGAGAGTGCAAAAGAGAGGGGGAGAGAGAGCGCAAAAGAGAGGGGGAGAGAGAGAGCACAAAAGAGAGGGCGAGAGAGAGCATGCAAAAGAGGGGGGAGAGAGAGCATGCAAAAGAGGGGGGAGAGAGAGCAAAAGAGAGAGAACGCAAAAGAGAGGGGGGAGAGAGCACAAAAGAGGGGGAGGGAGAGCAAAAGAGAGGGGGGAGAGAAAGCAAAAGAGAGGGGGGAGAGAGCAAAAGAGAGGGGGGAGAGAAAGAAAAAGAGAGGGGGGAGAGAAAGCAAAAGAGAGGGGGGAGAGAGCAAAAGAGAGGGGGGAGAGAAAGAGCAAAGGAGAGGTGGAGCGAGAGAGAGCGCAAAAGAGAGGGGGAGAAAGCGCAAAAGATAGGGGAAGAGAGAGCAAAAGAGAGGGGTGAGAGAGAGCAAAAGAGAGGGGGGAGAGAGAGAGCAAAAGAGAGGTGGAGTGAGAGAGCAAAAGAGAGGTGGAGTGAGAGAGAGAGCAAAAGAGAGGGGGAGAGAACACAAAAGAGAGGGGGAGAGAGAGAGCAAGGTGTGGGACCGCTGTACTGCAAAAAATGGCCCATGTAAACGGGCTTTAGAACTAGTTTAATATATTCAAATAAGTTGTCTGGAAATGCCTAATTCTTGTATTGATCTCTATTGGCATTTTAAAATGCCCGTACATATTTGCAGTTCTCATATATTTATGAAAAGTGGTGCATGCAATATTCACTGTTTTTAATCTCGCCAATTTGTAGGTTGCTAGATAGTGAAAAATAAAGAGCGATATTGTTGTTTGTCTGGAGGGAAAATGGAAAAATTTATTTTTCTTGAAGTAATGGCTGTATCTACAGTCAGAAATTGCCCACAGCAAGGCACAGAACCTGAAGAATAATAATTAAATAACAAAAGGTACTGTATATACAGATTTATAAAAAGTAAAATAATTTAAAGTGCAATTGAAATAAGTGTACAAAAAAGAACAAAGATAAGCTCCAAAAAAGGGGCAATCTTCCTTGATGAAAGAGAGCCAAAGAAGGGGCAAAATAAAAATAAATTTTGCTATAATAGGATAAAAGCAATAAAACCATTTAACAGTGGCTAAAGTTGAGATTGATAAATAAAGTGAAAATTATATTTTTGCTAGAAAACTAGATCAGCCATTCGCTTGACATCGCAAAAATATTTTGCCTCAAAAATGTCTCTAGAATTTTGATAAATACTGGCGAAATTTTTTACTTCACACATTGCGAACTATTGCAGAAATAATCACGACTTTTTAGGCGCATTTTTTCGGGGCTTGATACATTTTGCTCTTTGGTTCTTATTTTTAGTTCATTTTTTTTACATTTTTATTGTAATTTTACATGACATTCTAAAAAGGTGTTGTTTTTCCTGCACTAATTCCAGAGTTAAAGGGATATGAAACCGAAAACTTTTGTTTCAGACAGAACACGCAAATTAAAAAAAAAAAAAAAGTTTCAAACTTACTTCTAACATCATATTAGCTACGTTCCCATGGTATACTTGGTTGAAGAGATACCTAGGTAGGTTTCTGGAGCACTACATGCCATGACATAGTGCTACCATCTAGTGTTTTAGCAAATGGATAACATTGTAGCAAAACCGCTACCATATAGTGCTCCAGGCACGTGCATGCTCATGAGCTTACATCCCTGCTGTTCAACAAAACATAACAAGAGAATGAAGAAACTTTGATAACAGAAGTAAATAAGAAAGTTGTTTAAAATTGTATGCTCTATCTGAATCCTAAAAGACAAATTTTAGGTCAAACACTTGTGGGTCAATCCCAATCCTTTAGAAAATCTTATCAAATAATTCATCTACAAAAATCACTTTCACTTTCGGCTAGATTATGAGTTTTATGTTATGAGTGAAAAAGCAGCGTTATGGCTCTTTTTCACTACCGCTGCTATTACGAGTCTTGCAGGAGTAGCTGTACCGCACACTTTTTTGGCCATAACGCAACGTAACTTCTGCAGCTTATAAAAAGTCCTTTATTCAATGGGACTTCCATAGCGCCGGTATTACGAGTTTGCCTGTCCGGCCAAAAAGTGAACGGTACAGCCCATAACTACAAGATCCGTACCGTAAACTGAAAGTCAGTTGTTATGGCTTTTATGTTACAAAGCCGTAACATAAAACTCATAACTAAAGTGCTAAAAAGTACACTAACACCCATAAACTACCTATTAACCCCTAAACCGAGGCCCTTCCACATCGCAAACACTAAAATAAAATTATTAACCCCTAATCTGCCGCTCCGGACATCGCCGCCACTATAATAAACATATTAACCCCTAAACTGCTGCACTCCCGCATCGTAAACACTAGTGAAATATTATTAACCCCTAATCTGCTGTCCCTAACATCGCCACGACTATATTAAAGTTATTCACCACTAAACCTAACCCTAACCCTAACACCCACTAATCCGCGTCAGAAGCATGAAGATAGAAGATGCCGTCTGGATGAAGACTTCTGCCCATCTGGTGGACTACTTCTTGCCGCTTGGATGAAGACTTCTCCCGGCTTCGTTGAGGACTTCTTGCCGCTTGGATGAAGACTTCTCCTGGCTTCGTTGAGGATGGATGTCCGGTCTTCAAAAACTGTAAGTGGATCTTCTGGGTTATTGGGTGGGTTTTATTTTTAGCTTAGGGTTTGGGCAGAAAAAGAGCTAAATGCCCTTTTAAGGGCAATGCCCATACAAATGCCCTTTACATGGCAATGGGGAGCTTAGGTTTTTTTAGATATGATTTTATTGGGGGGGGATTGGTTGTGTGGGTGGTGGGTTTTACTGTTGGGGGGTTGTTTGTATTATTTTTTTACAGGTAAAAGAGCTGATTTCTTTGGGGCAATGCCCCACCAAAGGCCCTTTTAAGGGCCATTGGTAGTTTATTGTAGGCTATGGGTTTTTTTTATTTTGGGGGTCTTTTTTCATAGGGCTATTAGATTAGGTGTAATTAGTTTAAATATTTGATAATTTATTTTTTATTTTGTGTAATTTAGTGTTTGTTTTTTGTAATTTAGTTAATTGTATTTAATTAATGTAATTTATTTAATTGTAGTGTAAGGTTAGGTGTTAGTGTAAGACAGGTTAGGTTTTATTTTACAGGTAAATTTGTATTTATTTTAACTAGGTAGCTAGTAAATAGTTAATAACTAATAGTTGCATTGTATCTATCTTAGGTTTTAATAAAAATAAAACCTAAGATAGATACAATGCAACTATTAGTTATATTGTAGCTAGCTTAGTGTTTATTTTACAGGTATTTAGTTTTAAATAGGAATTATTTAGTTAAAGGGCCATAATACCCAAATGTTTAAACACTTGAAAGTGATAGCTGTAAAAAGCTGAGTAGAAAATATCTCCTGAACATCTCTATGTAAAAAAGAAAGATATTTTACCTCAAAAGTTTCTCAGTAGCCACCTCCCATTGTAAAGGATTTCTAAGCAGCATATTAGTATGTCTGTCCTGGGACAGCTTAGGGGATGAGCCTTGTGAACTCTCATATTATTTCCCTATTCAGCTTACTATGAAATCTCATGAGAGTTAAGTCAAATCTCATGAGATCACAGTAAAAGAGTTCATGACCTCAGCACTGCTGATGCTGATTGGCTGCAGTTAATTTCTTCATTTTTTTTTTATTTTAACTGCAGCTGGGAGCAACTGAGTATAACTTTTTACACAGAACTTACTCTGCTGAGCTGAGGAGATTGTGAGGTAAAATATCTTCCTTTTTTACATAGAGATGCTCAGGTGATATTTTCCTGTCAGCTTTTTACAGTTTAGCATATGAGTATTATGTCCCTTTAATGATAGTAATTTTTATTTAGATTTATTTTAATTATATTAAAGTTAGTGGGTGTTAGGGTTAGGGTTAGACTTAGGGTTAGATTTAGGGGTTAATAACTTTAGAATAGTGGCGGCGACGTTGGGGCTGCAGATTAGGGGTTAATAAGTGTAATGTAGGTGGTGGCGATGTTAGGGGTGGTAGATTAGGGGTTAAAGGGACATTCAACACTGCCCACAACAATAATCTAAGTTTCTAAACTAAGTATAAAGAGCAAGTTTCAACGTTCCCCCTTTCTCTTACTTACTGCCTTCACTGTTCAATCCTCATCGATAACTTCAAAATTTGTCTCCTAATATGGCTGCTTAGCTCCCCCCACTGTGACGTACAGCTCGTCTTCTTTAAACTAGCCGGCAGTTCTATCTCATTTCTCCTACTTCAATCCCAGCGCGTTCACGGGCGTTAGCGCATGCGCGATACAATAGGAACATTAAAAGCGGAACCATAATAACCCAAGTTGTTTCCGTTCCGATTATCTTACTGTAAGTAATATCAGCGGAAACAACTTTGATTACTTTGGTTCCGCTTTTAGTGCAATCCGGCCGTGAACGCGCTTGGATTGCAGTCCGGGGAATGGGCTCTCATTGGCTGCTAGTTTGAGAAAGAAGGCGAAGACGTCACGGTGGGGGGAGTTAGGGAGACATATTAGGACACCAATTTGGAAGATAACAATGACGATTCAACAGTGAAGGTGGTAAGTAAGAGAAAGGGGGCACCTTGCAGCTTGATCATTTTATTTAGTTTTGAAACATAGATTAATGTTGTGGGCAGTGTTGAATGTCCCTTTAATAAGTGTAGGTAGGTGGCAGCGACATTGGGGGCAGCAGATTAAGGGTTAATAAGTGTAGGTAGGTGTCGGCGATGTCGGGGGCGGCAGATTAGGGGTTTTTAGACTTGGGGTTTATGTTAGGGTGTTAGGTGTAAACATAACTTTTGTTTCCCCATAGGAATAAATGGGGCTGCGTTACAGAGCTTTACGCTGCTTTATTTCAGGTGTTAGGATTTTTTTCAGCCGGCTCTCCCCATTGATGTCTATAGGGAAATCATGCACGAGCACGTAAAACCAGCTCAAAGCAGCGCTGGTATTTGAGTGCGGTATGGAGCTCAATTTTGCTCAACGCTGCAATATTGCCTGCTAACGCCGGGTTTATGAAAACCTGTAATAGCAGCGCTATAGGGAGGTGAGCGGTGGAAATAACATGCAAGTTAGCACCGAGCCGCTCTTACCGCAAAACTCATAATATAGCCGTTTGATAATTAATTTTGTAGCAACATTATTAGATAAGCTTTTCTGTAGGATTGTAATTAACCCCATTGCTACCAAAGGACAATAGTAAAAAAGAATGCACATGAGCTCGAGCATGTTACTTTCCCTGCAGAATATCCCTTTTAAAATAATGCAGAAGTGCAGGTTGTTTATTAATCTCTATGGTGCTTTGTGTTCCTGTTACTGTGGTCTGTGATATTCTACTGAGAATGGGAAAAAGACAAAGGTAAACAGAACAGCCATAAATAAATTTGACTTTCCGTGTTAGGAGAAATATGATTGTAATTTAACAATTGATCCAAGAAAAATGATTTTAATCCCTTTATGAATTACTAAACGGGTAATTCATTTACTTTTGTGAGGCCAACATAAAATAGGCATGTGAACGTCTGATGTTTTTCTTATAACCTGTTGTCTATGGCATTATGAGGAAACCATTTATTATTTCATTATCCTTGTGGAAATTAAAACAAAAAATCTATTATGAATTTATTTAAATATTTTTGTCAGTGGGACTGGGAACGTACAGTATGTACTGCCTTTTACAGTTATACTCACAATTGTGTGTATTTTAGTCACTCAGAAAAGCTCATGAAGACTTTTATTCTATTATTTTTTTCTTTGGAGAAATTTGTAGTTAAAACACTTGATCCCGTTTTATAAAAGAGTGGAATATACCCCTGCATTTATTTTGTTTTACTATTTTTTTGCAAATTCAGTCTCACATTATCACAGCATAACTTCCTATAAGATTGCTTAGCGGTTAGGTTTTTCAGTAAATTTAACCTCATAAACTGGGACCTGTCTTATTGGGTATTTTATCATTATGATAACTAAAAGTAGATAATAAAAAGGCACATTCGAGTGGTTGATACTAACAATAAGAGAATGTGCCAGTAGGGAACAAATGACACAATTGTCATCAATTTCCCTACTGATTTATGTCACTTCAAGCACAAACTTTTAATACTGGATTGTTTATTTATACTGAATGATAGTAGTCAAGGAGACTATCAGGAATCACTAAGCAAGATATATGTCTTTCTGCCTGTCTATATAAATATTTTTAGTGTTTAAAAAAAAAATACATACATACACATAGATAAAAATACATACATACATACACACAGAAATGTATACATACACATACATAAAAAATACATACACCCATAAATAGATACATACACATAAATAAAAAAATACATATATACACAGATAAATATATACATACACATAGATAAAAAATACATACATACACAGATAAATATATACATACACATAGATAAAAAAATACATACATATACATACATAAAAATACATACATACACACATAACTATATACGTACACATAGATAAAAAAATACATACATAAAAATACATACATACACATACGTAAAAATACATACATACACATACATAAAAATACATACATACACACATAAATATACACACACACATAGATAAAAATACATACACACATACATAAAAATACATACATACACATAGATAAAAATACATACATACACACATAAATATACACGCACACATAGATAAAAATACATACATACACATACATAAATATATACGTACACATAGATAAAAATACATACATACACACATAAATATATACGTACACATACATAAAAATACATACATACACACATAAATATTTACGTACACATACATAAAAATACATACATACAAATGTCTAAATATAAACACATGCTCATGTAAATGTATGTGTAAATATGGGTGTGTGTATATATGTATATTTAAATAGTATCTGTCTCACACTAGCACTTGCAATAATTGTCTAGAAATGTTGCCCCTTGACCTGCACCCTGTGAATTTTCTTTCTGTGAGAAATGACTGTACTGAGTTAATGCTCTCAGTGGATTAGCCTATATTCTCTCTCAGCAGATGGGCCAGGAATTACAAGGGGCTTAATACAGAGAAAGAAGTAACAGTACAAAGGAAGAAGTGGAAGCAAGGGGAAGAAACAAGTAAAAGGTAACCCTCTAAAATATAAAACCATGGTTGGGGAAAAAAGAATGGGGGGTTATGAGAAGAGACAGAGATGGGATAGGACTGAAGAATGATGTGGGGATTAAAAGATTAACTTTTAGGGTGACAAGATGCAGAGAATAAAGTATCTGGCTGTCAGAAGGAAAGCTGCAGTACATAGTTACACAAATGCTTCAGGCCTCTGTAGCAGTCAGTGGGACAGACTACTTTACAACCAATGTCAGGACAAGGAGCAGGGGATGTTATGGAGCACACTCAAGTGCCCATAATCTTTACTCAGCAGGTTCAAATGTAACAGACTACATTTACTATGTGTAGTGATTCTACCCTAAATGATTCTGTAATGTCTGTTTCCTGCCCCTACTTAAAACAGTGTGAAAATGTCATTCCGTCTGGTGGATGAGACGTCTTCAGATCTTCCGGTGAAGGACACTGACTGCAAGCCAACTGTCATTAAAGCAATACAAGGTATGTGCTCACTGATGCTTTTAACTTCTTGCCAAATTGCATCTCTTTTCTTAAAAAAAAAAAAAAAAGCAAAACCTCAACCCCTATCGTAGAAACACAGTATATGTGTGGTTCAGTAATGGTTTCATATCACTGATCTTTCAGATGTAATCACAAGTTCTCACGGGCAGAAACACTGGACTTACAAGACACACAGAAATAAAGGTGAGCACTAAAAATCTGCCGTGGACAAAATGTAATAAAGGGAATTTGAGAATCATATGTTGTGCTTGAATTTTATAGATAGAGCAGAAGGATTTAGGACATTTATGCATTTATTGCATTGAACATTTGCCAAAAAAAAAATTAAATGCAATTCAATGTATTATTATTATTTGGCAATTAATAAAGATTCACTAAGATCAGCAAGCTACATATGTAAGTTAAAGGGACAGTGCAGTCAAATATTTTCTACTCTTTAATGTATTCCCAATGATCAATTTTACCTATTGGAATGATTACAAATAGCTCCTTTAAACTTATTTTCTCATTTGAAATAACTGATTTTGGGCTAGATTACAAGTGGAGCGCTAAATTATTGCTGGAGCGCAATAAGTAACCAGCAATTACAAGTGGCTGGTTATTGCTACCCAAGCTCGCGGTAGCAATTAGCGCTCTGAAAATTAACCATAGATTAGATCTCTGGTTCATTTTCTAAAATTGCCCCAAATGCCCTCAAAATAGAGTGCATTGCAGTTTTTAATAATAAAAAAAAAAGCTTTTTTTTGCTCCTAGTGTTGGGTGTGACAGAGAAGTACTACATTGTTCATTTTCCATTGGCCTTTGAGAAAACAGTGATAAAAAGATAAGGGATAATTTGTGTAAATAATTAGACAGATAAGTTAGAAGTCTGTTTCCCCTAGAAGCTCAACCCATTGTTTTGGGTTGTGTTTTTAATTAGCAGAAATAGCTATTTATATACAAAAATAAACCTAAAGAAACAATTCCATACATTTTAAACTCTGTAGCTGGTAAAACAAGTAATTAAAAACACATTAAGGAGAAAAAATGTTTGCTGTGCACTGTCCCTTTAACTTCATAGAGCCTGTTTACTAAAGTTTTCATCTGTAGTGTCCAGTAATCATCCACAGTTATGCATAATATTCTCTGGCTTCTGACACAGTTAAAGGGAAATTGTACACTAGGTTTTTTTTGTATAAATGTGTTGTGTTGTGTTGTGGGTGTGTTTTTGTAAAAATGTATAGTTTTGCTTATTTTTAAATAACATTGTGCTGATTTTCAGACTCCTTTCCAAGCCCCAAAGTTGCAGATGTATACAGACTTCACATTGCTTCTGTTTGTATAATAGGTCTATTTATATGCAGGGGAGGGTCTGCTCTCAACACCTTTTAGTGGGTGTTACAGACTAATCTTATCAACAGTGCTAAATTGGGAGCTTCTTTTAGTTTTTAAAAGGTTTTATACTGAATTTTTATATCAGTATCTGTGCATCTTATTCTTTAATCTTTATACAAGTGTCTATTACATGCAGTTATATCAAAATTGGAGTATACTGTTCCGTTAAAGGGATTCTAAACCCAATTTTTTTTCTTTCATGATTCAGATAGAGCATGCAATGTTAAGCAACTTTCTATTTGTGTCCTATTATCAATTTTTCTTTGTTCTCTTGCTTTCTTTATTTGAAAAGCAAGAATGTAAACTTAGGAGCCAGCCCATTTTGAGTTCAGCACCTGGGCTGTGCTTGCTGATTGGCGACTAAATGTAGCTACCAATCAGCAAGCGCTATCCAGGGTGCTGAACCAAAAATGGACCAACTCCTTCACTTAGATTCATGCTTTTTCAAACAAAGATAGCAAGAGAATGAAGAAAATTGATAATAGGACTCAATTAGAAAGTTGCTTAAAATTGCATGCTCTATCTGAATTATAAAAGAAAAAAATTGGGTTTAGTATCCCTTTAAGTACCGCATTGCAAAATATCTGGAAAATGTGCATAGATTTGCAGTCCAGACGCATACCCCTTGAATAACTCTTGAGTATATTTATGCTATATAATTTGCTGTAACGAATTGGGGTAGGTAAAAATGTGCTCTTACTTTGACTAAGCAATCACTGTGACGTATGTAAAAATGGGCAGATTTCTGAATCCTGTATGATGCATTTTAGCCTCTCTGGGGACAGTGGGAAAAAAACACAACATTAAATAACAGAAAATAAGACCTTTTACAATGTACATAATTCAAATTGTATAGATTATTTAAAGTTTAAAGGGACATGAAACCCAAAATGTTTCTTTCATGATTCAGATAGAGAATACAATTTCAAACAACATTCCAATTTACTTCTATTATCTAATTTGCTTCATACCTTAGATATCCTTTGTCAAAGAAATAGCAATGCACATGGGTAAGCCAATCACACGAGGCATCTATGTGCGGCCACAAATCAGCAGCTACTGAGCCTATCAAAATATGATTTTTAACAAAGGCTATCAAGAGAATGAAGAAAATTAGATAAAATGAGTAAATTGGAAAGTTGTTTAAAATTGCATGCTCTTTTTAAATCATGAAACGAAAAATTTGGGTTTCATGTCCCTTTGATGTTCCTTTATCTGGAGGAACATAACTTACACAACACACAAAATGGCTTATCCTCTTACAAGTTCTATTTGGAATGATCCAAATATACAAACTGGATGAATTTAAAAAAATTGTCAAGCTCTCAATTGCTATAAAAATTTGTCCTGTGGAGCAGTTGGGGTCCCTAAAATAAGGTTATGTACGGAGATGATGTATTTGCAATTCTTTTTTGAGACTACTAATTGTAGAAGAATGCTTCTTTTTATTCATTTATTTACTTTATTTATTACTTACTATTTTTTAATCTAAAATATATTAATCTAATGATTAATAATGTATTAAATATGATTGAAATACTCATATAGAGTTGTGCTCTTGGATTACTGTTCTAATAACAATACTATTTCCTGTTGTGTCACCATCCTTAGAATAATTATTCTATCAATATCATCACCAAAGCCATGTGCATTATATGTTTTGTTATATCTGAGTTAATAAAATATTTTTTTATCTTTTTGTATTAACACTTATTGGTTTATATTTAAATGGACGGGAAAGTCATGCTTAAAGGAACAGTCTAGTATAAATTAAACTTTCATTATTCAGATAGGACTTTTAATTTTAATCAACTTTCCAATTTACTTTTATCATCAAATTTGCTTTTTTCTCTTGGTATTCTTAGTTTAAACTAAACCTAGGTAGGCTCATATGCTAATTTCTAAGCCTTTGAGGGCTGCCTCTTATCACATGCTTTTTAAATCTCTTTTCAACACAAAGAGACAGAAAGTACACGTGGGCCATATAGATAACACTGTGTTCAGGCACAGGGGGTTATTTAAGATTTAGCACAAAACAATGCTAAATTTAAGACAATAGATAATAAACAGTCACAGTCATGTGATCAGGGGGCTGGAAGAAAGTTCCTAGATACAAGGTAATCACAGAGGTAAAAAGTATATTAATATAACTGTGTTGGTTATGCAAAACTGGGGAATGGGTAATAAAGGGATTATCTATCTATTAAAACAATAACAATTCTATGGTAGAATACACAAAAGGGCATTGCATAAACTACTATTTTGTAAAATACATACCATGCTTTTGTTAAGTTATAGCTGATAAAAAGATAACTTTTCACATACGACTAATTGCTAATGCAGCTGTAAGTAGTGAATATACACATTTGTATCCTGTGCCGGTGACATTAGCGCAGCACTTAGAAGCAAATGTGTACACGGGGCTTATGACGTTAAAGGGACAGTCTAGTCCAAAATAAATTTTTAGGATTCAGATAGGGCATGTCATTTTAAACAACTTTCCAATTTACTTTTATCATCAATTTTGCTTTGTTCTCTTGGTATTCTTGGTTAAAACTAAACCTAGATATGCTCATATGCTAATTTATGAGCCCTTGATGGCCGCCTCTTATCCGAATGCATTTTTAATTTGTTTTTCACATCTAGAGGGTGTTAGTTCATGTGTCCAGAAGAAATATAGTATACAACGCCAAAAGAGCATACACACGAGCTCACTAGAAAAAATGATTACCTAACATAATTGATGGAAATGATCAAAGGAGGTTTAGCGCCAGAATAAGCTAAACTGTGTGTGAACAGGAGCATAGTATATATTTATACAAGAGATTGGCACATATTTAATGAACAACTAAATTAAAAACAGAATTTAAAAACAGAGTATACAGGTCTTATATAAAACTGTAATGCAAATAAAACATAAAAACACATAAACGACCAGTGATCCCTAGGTATTATATGTCACCCAGATAGGGTGTGTGCACAAAAAAGTGCTAAATAGTACAACTGTAGAAAATAATGGTAAGAAGATGACAGTGGCCAAAAAGATGGGGTAACAAAAAGTGTCAAAAAATAGGGATAGTTTATCCCAATTAAAAGTTCCAATGAGAAGTGATGGGGTCCGGGAATGTGAAAGTTAATGTGTCTGGAAATAAAAAGGGAATGTATCCGGAAATAAAAAGGAGTGTGTCCGGGAATTGAAAAAGTTCCAAGGTGTGAGAACAGTGGGATATGCGTCCAATAGAATGAGTGTTGTTTCCTTGAAGAACCTGTGAAAGGAAAAAAATTACAAAGTGCAAAATATCTGGGTAACAAGTTAGGCCTATATGGTAATAGGCTTACCTATGTATCAAACAGGAAACTCAGGCTGGTAGGTCAAGCAAATTGTTGATGTGTTTCGGCCTTCAGTCAGGTCTTTATCAAGACTATAACATATAGTCTTATTAAAAGCCGTACTGAAGGCCGAAACGCGTCGACAATTCACTTGACCTACCAGCCCGAGTTTCCTGTTTGATCCATAGGTAAGCCTTTATTAAATATAATTACAGGTGCAAATCCCCAAATCTGGAATTCCAAAATCTAAACCTTTTAATTACTATTTTTCCCACCAGTAAGTTACAATCTTCCCTGCCTGTGTCTCTGGTTGGTTTGTTTTTTCATTCTAAAATGCAAATAATTGCTTATATTTATTTGTTTAAAACTACAAATATTTCCTTTCTGATTACAGTACAGTACTATCTTTCTGAGGGTAATATGTATACACAAGTATTTCTAAAACAATATACAACTACCTTTATGTGAAATGTATAAGCTGTATAATGAAATGTGAATATTGCCTAAATTACATGAGATATTGTTGTTTACACTTGGCCCCATCCCCTCTGGCCTCTCAAAACTGTCCCATTTCACAGATGCAAATATCCCAAAATCCAAATTATTCTGAAATCAAAACTTTTAAGAGTCCCAAGTAATTTGGATAAAAGGTTTTCTACCTGTAATTCATATTTTAACAAATACAGGAGATGCATCTAATCCTAATATAAGATCATTTATGTTTCTTTAGGAATGAAGTATTTGATCTTGATCCTTATGTATTTTTTTTGCTTTGTCTCTAGAGAAAGAGCTGAAGATTAGACGTAGAGTATCACTGATTAGTCGTGAAGAGTTAGAAGACAATTTTCTACAGCTTCATGAGGAGAACCTTTTGCTTAAGGAACATGCTAGAAAGCAAGAAGACAAGATTAAAAGGTAATGGGAACCATTTAGCAAGCAGCAGATGAAGCTTTGAAGCTCCTATGGTGCAAGAGTTAGTCTGCAGCAGAGAATTAAGAAGCAGCAGGAGTAATCCAATTGGGGTGATTGACAGCCCCTGCTCTCACACAATTGGTTGCATGAGAGCAGGGGGTAACGTTACACAAGCAGCTGCTAGTGCAATAATAAATATGGGCAACAAAATGCTGATCCCACGATCCTTGATGGACAGATAACTAAATTGGAAAATCTGCCTGTACATTGTGAAATGGAGTCCAGTTTGTTTTAAATCAAGTCATATACATGATATCTGCAAAATACAAAGATTTTCTCAGGTGGCAATACAACCTTCAAGGTGATGCATAAATAAAAAAAAAAACAATAATAAAGAATAACATCAACAATAGGTTACATAAAGACAATGGTCTAGATACAAAGACAGTTGAGAGGTTGCTGAGTGGCCTCATTGTAAAGGTTCAAAATTTAGTGAACATCACTTTACCTATCTTTTACTAAGTTGTGTTAGTGAACATTCCAGCCAATAACATCTATAGTTGCTTGAGGTGTCCAATACATGTAATCTCTGACATCAAGTAAGAACAGCCAGCAATCCAAAAAACAATAACTACAATAGCAACACTTAGAAATCAGCAGAAAGATAAATAGAGGCGCCACAATGGCCTAGTACCACCCAAACATATGATATGAATGGAGAAAGTTGGAAAAATACTCACAAGTGTAATGCACCCAATGGTGCTAATGAGGCGGGCTGGAGCTTTGCATTAGTCCAGCTCACTGTTACCAATCGACTGTCATATCAGGTCTGGAACACTTGAGAAGGTAATCCCATTATTTGTTGCAGCAACTTATGGCCCCAGTATTCAGACATTCAGACAGGTCCATTTTTCACCGTAGTTATGTGAAGTTCCATCATCTTTCTTTTTGATTTATGTTGTCAAGGTCAAGTTTAGGCAATTTCATGGAGCACTGTGCATTGCATTGTGCTGTCAATACAACTAGTACCACAACCCAGCTACACATGTGAAGGACAAGATCAGACTCCAATGTTTTGCAAACACCAGGTATTATCAATTTGTTTGTATTGTTTAACTTCAAACTCTGGAGTAAGTAGGAAGCGCCCCCTATGGGATTCTTTTGTGTGCTTGGGCACACAATTTTTTTTTTTTGTTTTTTTTTATACACTTAGAGATCACACTTGCAAAATTCTTTATATAAATGTTTGTAACTGTAAGATATTCAAATGCCTGTTTTATTATGGTAAAGAAGTCTCACTGGGTAGAATGAGAGATGTCTTCAGGGGCTGGCCATGGGGGTTCCAGGCCGTTCTAGACATGTTGTGAGGATTTTTAATTTACACTTTGTTAGAGTGGCCTATTTTGTGGATTTGTTTCTGTTTTAAAATGTTTGTTCTATAAGGTTTTAAGGTGTTTTTGTGATGCTAAGAGCTAAATGTATTTAGCATGGATGGCAACCATGTTTCAGGAGAGGGGGTGCTTTTGGAGCTTATGACTGGTCAACCCAACCGTATCTGATTGGGAGTCTAGGACTCCAGCATTGCCTAGGGAATATGGGAATGCAGATGACATCATTACACACATGTGCTGCATGATGTCACTAAGCCTCTGAAGCCAAGATTGTTCTTTCAGGATTCAGATAGAGCATGAGATTTTAAACAACTTTCTATTTTAATTCTATTATCAATTTTTCTTTGTTCAAATTTTTTTGTTTAAAAGCAGGGACATAAGCTTAGGAGCCTGCTCAAGTTCGAAGCACTATATGGCAGCAGTTTTGCAAGACTGTTTTACATTTGCAAAATAACTATATGTCAGCATTATTTCCTGCCATGTTATGCTCCAGACACCGACCTAGGTATCTCTTCAACAAAGAATTTCATGGGAATGAAGCAAATTTGATAATAGAAGTAAATTGGAAACTTTTTCAAAATTGTAATCACTGTCTGAATTACAAAATAACATTTTTGGGTTTCATATCCCTTTAAGAAATGCTGGATGAGTAGTTAGTATTCAAACCCCTCAATCTCAGCTCCCTCACTGTTTGAAAGCTAATCACTTGCTCTTTTAACCGGTGTGTGTCTTGGGGGTTAAAGTTTAAGCACATTTAAAAAATAAATAAAAAATAAGCCAGTTTTAATGCACCTCTCACATATATACCCTAATAAAAGGCCTTCAAAAAGACACCTTGTTTTAAAGACCCTTTTTAAATAAAACCCCTAAATAAGTTTTAATAAATTGCTGGTGATCATTGTGGTAATAGTGATCACATGCCATGAATAAATGTCCATCTATTCACATTGAGGTTCATGGGAGCCTCTATGTGCAGATCAAACTTATGTCACTATACAGAAAGGCCCTTATTTATATGAAGACAGCCCCTTCGGCTTTTTTTGTCGGTAATGGTGTGCGGTGCTAACAAGCCTTTTTTTCTCACCGCTCACTTAAGACAACGCTGGTATTATGAGTTTTCTGAAACCCAGCGTTAGCCGCAGAAAAGTGAGCGTTCAGCAAAATTTAGCTCCACATCTCACCTCAATACCAGCACTGCTTACGGTAGCGGTGAGCTGGTAAAATGTGCTTGTGCACGATTTCCACATAGGAAAAAATGGGGCTGAGCCGGCTGAAAAAAACCTGCAAAAAAGCAGCATTCAGCTCCTAACGCAGCCCCATTGTTTCCTATGGGGAACTACTTTTTATGTCTACACCTAACACCCTAACATGAACCCCGAGTCTAAACACCCCTAATCTTTCACTTATTAACCCCTAAACCGCCGCACTCCGGTCTCGCCAACACTAGTTAAATTTTATTAACCCCTAATCCGCCGTCCCTAACATCGCCGACACCTACCTACATTTATTAACCCCTAATCTGCCACCCACAACGTCGCCGCTACTATATTAAATGTATTAAACCCTAAACCTAAGTCTAACCCTAACCCTAACACCCCCTGACTTAAATATAATTTAAATAAATATAAATAAAATTACTACAAATTAATAAAATTATTCCTATTTAAAACTAAATACTTACCTGTTAAATAAACCCTAATATAGCTACAATATAACTAATAATTACATTGTAGCCATCTTATGGTTTATTTTTATTTTACAGTCAACTTTGTATTTATTTTAACTAGGTACAATAGTTATTAAATAGTTATTAACTATTTAATAACTACCTAGCTATAATAAAGACAAATTTACCTGTAAAATAAACCCTAACCTAAGTTACAATTACACCTAACACTACACCATAATTAAATTAATTCCCTAAATTAACTACAATTAATTACAATTAAATTAAATAAACTAAAGTACGAAAAACAACAAACACTAAATTACAGAAAATAAAATACAAAATTACATTTTTTTTAAACTAATTACACCTAATCTAATCCCCCTAATAAAATAAAAAAGCACCCCAAAATAATAAAATGCCCTACCCTATACTAAATTACAAATAGCCCTTAAAAGGGCCTTTTGCGGGGCATTGCCCCAAAGTAATCAGCTCTTTTACCTGTAAAAAAAAATACAATACCCCCCAACATTAAAACCCACCACCCACACACCCAACCCTACTCTAAAACCCACCCAATCCCCCCCTTAATAAAACCTAACACTAACCCCTTGAAGATCACCCTACCTTGAGACGTCTTCACCCAACCGGGCAGAAGTGGTCCTCCAGACGGCCAGAAGTCTTCATCCGATCCGGGCAGAAGAGGACCTCCAGATGGGCAGAAGTCTTCATCCAGGCGGCATCTTTGGGGTAATGCCCCGCAATAGGCCCTTTTAAGGGCTATTTGTAATTTAGTATAGGGTAGGGAATTTTATTATTTTTGGGGGGCTTTTTTATTTTATTAGGGGGATTAGATTAGGTGTAATTAGTTTTAAAAAATTATTTTTTTTATTTTCTGTAATTTAGTGTTTGTTGTTTTTCGTACTTTAGTTTATTTAATTTAATTGTAATTAATTGTAGTTAATTTAGGGAATTAATTTAATTATAGTGTAGTGTTAGGTATAATTGTAACTTATGTTAGGGTTTATTTTACAGGTAAATTTGTCTTTATTTTAGCTAGGTAGTTATTAAATAGTTAATAACTATTTAATAACTATTGTACCTAGTTAAAATAAATACAAAGTTGCCTGTAAAATAAAAATAAACCCTAAGATGGCTACAATATAATTATTAGTTATATTGTAGCTATATTAGGGTTTATTTAACAGGTAAGTATTTAGTTTTAAATAGGAATAATTTAATTAATTGTAGTAATTTTATTTATATTTATTTATATTATATTTAAGTTAGGGGGTGTTAGGGATAGGGTTAGACTTAGGTTTAAGGGTTAATACATTTAATATAGTAGTGGCGACATTGTGGGCGGCAGATTAGGGGTTAATAAATGTAGGTAGGTGTCGGCAATGTTCTGGACGGCAGATTAGGGGTTAATAACATTTAACTAGTGTTTGCGAGGCGGGAGTGCGGTGGTTTAGGGATTAATATATTTATTACAGTGGCGGCGATGTCCGGTCGGCAGATTAGGGGTTAAAAATGTTAGTTAAGTGTTTGCGATGTGGGGGGGGCCTCGATTTAGGGGTTAATAGGTAGTTTATGGGTGTTAGTGTACTTTTTAGCACTTTAGTTAAGAGTTTTATGTTACGGCGTTAGCCCATAAAACTCTTAACTACTGACTTTTAAATGCAGTATCAGTCTTGACAGGAGAGGGTGTACCGCTCACTTTTTCCAAGACTTGTAATACCGGCGTTAGGAAAATCCCATTGAAAAGATAGGATACGCAATTGACGTAAGTGGATTTGCGGTATGCTCGAGTCGCGGAAAAAAAGTGAGCGGTACACCTGTACCTGTCAGACTCGTAATACCAGCGGGCGTTAAAAAGCAGCGTTGGGACCCGTCAATGCTGCTTTTTAGGGCTAATGCAAGACTCGTAATCTAGGCACTTGTTTTTACTATAGAGATTAAGGGGAAAATACACACTATTGTTTATAACCTTGTTTATTTAGGTTTTAATTATCACACTTTTTGTTACAAGTTTCTTACACGTCATGATATATACATAAAATAATCATATAATTTCAGTCTGCTGGGTCTCCTGAAAACAAAAAGATATATAATATGTTTGGGTTTCTTGCTGAAAAATTGCCTACAGAGGGCATAAATGTGAGCAGCATCTAAAAATTGCAAAACAGCTCAGCACAGGGGTGAAAACATTCAGCAGTTAAAATGTTAACTCAAAGCTGTGAAAAGGTACGGGTACTAGAGAATTCTTCAATTTCTGAGTTGCAATTTTTCTTCTGTGAGATATTAGTTTCCCAAACAAGTTTTATTGAATGAGAGGAATAAAATGACTATTATTAGGAATTACAAAAAGAAGGCAAACAATCAATCTACAGGGGCATATTTATCACGCTCCATATGGAGCTTGATGCCCCGTGTTTCTGGCGAGCCTTCAGGCTCACCAAAACACCAAGTTATGAAGCAGCAATCTAAAGACCGCTGTTCCATAACCTGTCCACCTGCTCTGAGGCCGCAGACAGCAATCAACCCGATCAGATACGATTGGGTTGATTGACACCCCCTGCTAGTGGCCGATTGGCCGCGAATCTGCAGGAGGCGGCATTGCACCAGCAGTTCACCTGTGGAGAGCATATGCTGTCCGCATTCAGCAATGTCTGTCGGCCATGATCCGCTGATTGGATCATGTCGGACAGACATTTGATAAATAGGCCCCATAGAGTCATCTGAGCAATGATACAAAATTAAAAGATATAATTTTATTTGTTAAAATCAAAATAATATCTTTGTTTTGTGGCTGATAAAGGGGTTCTACATATTGACTATCTCCCTTACAACTATCTAAATGAATAGAATGTGTGTTTATATCAGCAGTTCAAATCCACACCCTTGAACCATTTGATTTTAAATTAGCACAAAAAAGGAAAAATAACTGGCTCCCTCAACAGAGAGAACAATTTTTTCTTTCATGATTCAAACTGAGCGTCCAATTTAAAAAAAAAATACAAAAATATTTCTAATTTACTTCTATTATCAAATTAACTTTATTCTCTTGGTATCCTGTGTTGAAAAGCAAGTAGGATTGTGGGTGTGTCTGGATCACTAGATGGCAACAGTTTTGCAAGAATGCTTTTAAAAATGTTGTACATTGTTAAATCACTGCTGCCATCTAGTGCTCAAAGCATTCTTGCAAAACTGCTGCCTTATAGTCTTCCAAATGTGCGTATTCTCTTCAGCAAAGAATTCCATCAGTAAATTTAGTAATCAAACTAAATTGAAACATTTTTGAGTTTCATGTCCATTAAAGCAGCATAGTTTAAGGGCGACTATATAAAAAGGACTTCATTTGAATATTAAGAAAACTTGTTTAATGTACCAGATACCAAGCACAAGATGCAAGTAGTCAAGCTTACGTGAAGATTTTTTTTTTCTTTTTCATTTTCTGCTACTAAATATGAAATAGTGTAGGTTGTGTTTTTTATTACCATAACATCTTCCAGTTGTGCACATTATGAGTAACTGGTTTTATTTTTACCCTGTTAATAGGACCTTCTCTAGTTCATGCAGCCACTTAAATAACTTCTAATTGTACACAGTGACTGTCAGTTAAAAACAAATCATATATGGAAACACAAAAGTAAATGCTTTTAAACATGTTGAACCTAGAATTGCAGGACAATCATTCTGGGGTTAGAGATAATCTAATAATGTCATTAATTCAGCATCTCCCTCATTTTCACTTATAGAATGGGCACCAAATTACTCCGGTTGACTTCAGAACTCGGACAGACAGGGGAAAAAAAGACTGGTGAGACAAGGCGTGATGGACGAGATTTGGAGATTGAGGAGACTATTGAGGATCTTCAGGATCGTGTGAGAGATCTAGAACGTCGAAATGAAGCTCTCAGGCATCGACTGACTACATACAAGCAGCGACTCCAGGTGCAGGATGGGTGCAGACACTGCCCATACAGCACAGTGATAGCAAGAACAGACTCAGGGATCCGGAGAAATGTAACCCTGCCAGACAAAACCCGAAGAGGTTAGTTAAAAAAATGGAATGATGGAGTAACTGTGAAATGATTTGTAGATTTATAGCTACAGATTTTAAGTTTGGAGAAAAAGACTTTATCCAACATATCATTTCAGGTCTTCGTTTACAAGGTCCAGAGATTAAATCTGTACGTACAGCTACTGAAGTGTATGGAGAGCCGCTAAGTCATGAGGCCAGAGCTGAGATTGACAGACTGTAAGTGTGCCACTTCTTGTAATGATAAATTCAATAACCTAACAAAATGAGTTAGATATGTTAAAATGCTATTCTATGAGCTAAATTTAAAAGGATTGGCAGTGTAAGTGCTATAATACACATCCATACAGGTGAAGCCATTTACTTATTGTCATGCATATTCAAAAATAAATACAACCAATTACTGCAACCTATAAAGCATACACATATAGGATACATGTTAAAACTATGTAAAAACTGATATATGGGTGAAAATTACATACATAATTGTACCTTTGTGTGGAAACCACATGACAGTTGTAACTTGTTTCTTATGGGAAGCAATGTTTTATGTATCTAAAAAGAAAATGAGTGAAACTGCTTTCTTTTAGGCTTCATATATGTGATTGTTATTGCTGGGTGCTTTTATGATGAATCTGTAGCATAAAATGTATGCAGATGCATATTTAGTTTGGACCCCTTTTCTAGGTTTCCCTTTATCTTATAAGAAGATTGAGAGCTTTTGTAGCATGATTAGGCACAGATTTGTGTTGTCACCTGATGTATGTAAACCAGTAGAGGACCTACGCAGCAGAGGGCCCTGGTTAAATAATGTTTTGGGTCCCGCAATGGTAACTCAGTTGTAAGCAATAGTAGTAATATTAGGGTTGCCAGCTGTTCACCACAAAAACTGTGGGAAATCTGTTGGTCACACAATGTCCCCCTAAAAGCTCTACCTTAGCCCCCACTCTTGATCCCAAAATGTATACAAATCAATAATTTTACCTCTGGCTGCAAGTAACATGTAAACAAAAGTGATTAAATCTCCTTGACTTACCCATACTTCTTTCTGTTCAATAGTTGTAATGCATTTAGGCACAAGAGGCCTTTTATATAAGCTAACACTCAGGAACTTAAAAAAAACTGGACATTTTAGTATCCAGTATTTTTGTGAAGATTTTACTGGACAGCCTGCTACAATACTGGAGTGTCTGGTTTAATGCGCAACACCTGGTAACCCTAAATAATATACCTGCTACTCTGTATAATGATTTTGAGGATAGATAGATAGATGATAGATAGATAGATAGATAGATAGATAGATAGATAGATAGTCAGACAGACCTGCAATCAGCACTAATAAAAAGGTTCCCATTCATTAGGATTGTACACATTCTGCATGTGCCTACTTATAGACTGACTACTATAGTCCTCCAGCCCTGGTAGTTCCACCCCTGACATAAACCCATGTTTTTCCTGTAAAAATCAGTGTGTTTGAGAAAGCATTGCATATAGCAACATACCCATGTTATATCTGTCATTCTGATTTTGAATAGCAGATGGCTGTATTTCACATGGTTTTCGTGTATATTTGCCTCCACGTCTGGTTTTGAATAGGACTGCATATTTATGATCCTTTTGTGTTTAGTTTTAAGAGTGAATTAATCTGTTATTAGATGACCTAGTAGAATGATTTTAAAAGTGGAACTTAATATACATTAGAGAGAAATCAACAATTGTCAGAATGACAACAATCCAAAGTGAAGGTTGTGTATGCTTGAAAAATACTCCAGCAGATGTTAAGGGCTTAGTAACCTAATTAAATAACATTTATGCAAAACATATAATTTATTAAAAAAAAAAACAATAATAACTTCTTCATGTGTGACAGTGTGTGGAGAACCATCTAAATAGCTGTAGTTGAGTTGTGTA
This sequence comes from Bombina bombina, assembly GCF_027579735.1. Taxonomy (NCBI): domain Eukaryota; kingdom Metazoa; phylum Chordata; class Amphibia; order Anura; family Bombinatoridae; genus Bombina; species Bombina bombina. The sequence goes on from NC_069500.1 coordinate 512,024,816, forward strand.
TTCATATAATTTTATATCATTTTGTCCACCTGTAGTGTTGTTTTATTTATCAGAAGGAGAGATTCCAATAGTATCCAGACTGGGCAAAAATCTTGAGGATACAAAGCAGGCATATACAGGTGTAGAACTATTGGAATCTCTACATTGTTTAGCAGCAGAGCTCCATGTTGTTGTATTGGTTGGTGTGTGTCATATATACTGGATTATGTGTATATATATATATATAGTGGATATAAAAAGTCTACACACCCCTGTTAAAATGGCAGGTTTCTGTGATGTAAAAAGATAAATCATTTCAGAACTTTTAATGTGACCTATAAACTGTAAAACAAACTGAAATCTTTAAGGTGGAGGGAAGTAAACAAAAACAACTAAAATAATGTGGTTGCATAAGTGTTCACTGGGGATGTAGCTGTGTTCAGAATTAAAGGGACACTGAACCCAAATTTTTTCTTTTGTAATTCAGAAAGAGCATGCAATTTTAAGCAACTTTCTTATTTACTCCTATTATCAATTTTTCTTCGTTCGCTTGCTATCATTATTTGAAAAAGAAGGCATCTAAGCTGTTTTTTGGTTTCAGTACTCTGGACAGCACTTTTTTATTGGTGGATAAATTTATACACCAATCAGCAAGGACAACCCAGGTTGTTCACCAAAAATGGGCCGGCATCTAAACTTACATTCTTGCATTTCAAATAAAGATACCAAGAGAATGAAGAAAATTTGATAATAGGAGTAAATTAGAAAGTTGCTTAAAATTTCATGCTCAATCTGAATCACGAAAGAAAAATTTTGGGTACAGTGTCCCTTTAAGCAATCACATTCAAAACCATGTAAAATAAGAGTCATCACACACCTGCCATTATTTAAAGTGCCTCTGATTAACCCTGAATAAAGTGCAGCTGTTCTAGTAGGTCTTTCCTGACATTTTCTTAGTCGCGTCCTACACAAAAGCCATGGTCCGCAGAGAGCTTCCAAAGCATCAGAGGGATCTCATTGTTAAAAGGTGTTAGTCAGGAGAAGGGTACAAAATAATTTCCAAGGCATTAGATATACCATGCAACACAGTGAGGACAGTCATCATCAAGTGGAGAACATATGGCACAACAGTGACATTACCAAGAACTGGATGTCCCTCCAAAATTGATGAAAAGATGAGAAGAAAACTGGTCTGGGAGGCTACCAAGAGGCCTACAGCAACATTAAAGGAGCTGCAGGAATATCTGGCAAGTACTGGCTGTGTAGTACATGTGACAACAATCTCCCGTATTCTTCATATGTTTGGGCTTTGGGGTGGACGGCAAGACGCAAGCCTTTTCTTACGAAGAAAAACATCCAAGCCCAGCTAAATTTAGCAAAAACACATCTGAAGTCTCCCAAAAGCATGTGAGAAAAGGTGTTATGGTCTGATGACACCAAGGTTGAACTTTTTGGCAATAATTCCAAAAGATATGTTTGGCGCAAAAACAACACTGCACATCACCAAAAGAACACTATAACCACAGTGAAGCATGGTGGTGGCAGCATCATGCTTTGGGGCTGTTTTTCTTCAGCTGGAACTGGGGCCTTATCCAAGGTAGAGGGAATTATGAACAGTTCCAAATACCAGTCAATATTGGCACAAATCCTTCAGGCTTCTGCTAGAAAGCTGAACATGAAGAGGAACTTCATCTTTCAGCATGACAACGACCCAAAGCATACATCCAAATCAACAAAGGAATGGCTTCAACAGAAGAAGATTAAAGTTTTGGAATGGCCCAGCCAGAGCCCAGACCTGAATCCAAACGAAAATCTGTGGGGTGATCTGAAGAGGGCTATGCACTGGAGATGCCCTCGCAATCTGACAGATTTGGAGTGTTTTTGCAAAGAGAAGTGGGCAAATCTTGCCAAGTCAAGATGTGCCATGCTGATAGACTCATACCCAAAAAGACTGAGTGCTGTAATAAAATCAAAAGTTGCTTCAACAAAGTATTATTTTAAGGGTGTGCACACTTACGCAACTACATTATTTTATTTTTTTATTTTTACTTCCCTTCACCTAAAAGATTTGTTTGTTTTTTAATTGAGTTGCATAGTTTATAGGTCACATTAAAGGTAGAAAAAGTTCTGAAATGATTTAACTTTGTCTCATTTTTTTACATCACAGAAACCTGCCATTTTAACAGGAGTGTGCAGACTTTTTATATCCACTGTATATATATTGTGTGTTTGTGTCCATGTAACTCATGTAACGCTTTAATGATTTCCTAAAACTACTAATTGGCATATTTGCTAATTTTAAAGAATATTGTGTTGTGTACTATTTAAAATAGCTTAATCCAGCATGTAAGATAATCTTACTACTGCATTCACTGTTATGATCATCATAAACATAGCATTTATTTTTTAACTCATATCTTAACTTCAACTATAATTGCAAATATTATATATGTAACATATGGCATTTAAATTCTAGTAACAAAACTATAAGAATCTATGATAATATAGGAGTTCATGTGTTTTGCGTATCTTTGAGTACAAGTTCAGAAAAAGTTGTGCTAACAGTACTGTAGTTTATTACAGTTGCACAGAATGTGTTTGTTCTTCCCATTTGGTAATAAAACAGATCCAGCTAATTGCTTAAAAAATAATTACATACAATTTAAAAAAATATTTTATTCCACATAGGGTACATGTCATTGAAAGTCAGAACTGCAAAGTGGATGATCTGGAGAGATCGACTATTTTGTTAAAAAATATGGTAGCTATGAAGTCAAAGGACATAGGGCAAGATATGGTTCTGTCTCTTCATCATCTACAGAAGACAGAGGATCAAAGGTATGTGCATATCATAAGCATATTATAAGCATATCATAAGAATAAAAGATATATATATATATATACACACACCATATATCAGAAGTTTTAAAAGCATTTGTTTTGCAATAAGGGGACATAGCCCACAAAAAAATCCTTTTGATTATTGTATACCTAATCTCCTCGGCTGTGGCCAGTTTAGGACAAAGATAAATGAGCTCCTGTACTTACAAAAGCAATCACATTATATAATGTTGCAGGGTCATGGCTCTGTGTCCTGCAGGATGCTTTTCAGAATTTCAGGGATACACAATTTTCAAGATTAAAGTATAGGAAAAGTAGGCAAAAAATAAATAATGAAAGTACTTTATGTTTTTTTTTACTTTACTAATTAAACATTTTGGGCAAGATTACAAGTGGAGTGCTTTTGCTATTGTGCACTGGTATTAGACTATTGTGATCTGGTATTACAAGTTAGGTGCAATGCAAACACGACCTTGCGTTCGCATTGCACGGAACTTTGTGCTCATGAGAGCGCACTTCCATAGGCTCCCATGGGAGCCGAGCCTCGTTGTCATGCCGTCAGACACAGCAACAGCATGATAACCTAGTGCAGTGAAGGGGGCAAGTTGCCCAGTGATGGGCAGCCAATTGAAAAATATATGTATATGCTTATATAGATATATATTTATGTGTTTATATGTGTATATACACATATTAACACATAAATATATATTTATATAAGCATATACATATATATTTACAGAGAACACACAGTTCCCCATAGACCTCAATGTAAAGACACTTTTCAGTGCCGTTTTTTTTTTTTTCTAACACCCCACACCCACCAAATGTAATCCCTAAAAACTGCTTCATGCAGTTTAAAAAAAGAAATAAATAAAGATGCTAGTATTTTTTATTTTAGAAAATGCAGTACAAACTTTATTTTGGGGGTAATTGGGGGACATTTAGAAAATTGTGATGGCTAGTTATTTATAAATTAGTGCTTCAATTGTAGTCTAGCCCTTTATAAGAAACTAGGTGATAAGCCTGCCCCAAGGGCAGTCTATGTTTAAAAAACTACAAACCCCAAAGCGAATATTACAAAAAAATAAAAAAAAATTCAATTAGAGAAAAAAATAAACAAAGCTATCCAAAATTAAAAATTTAAACCTTAACTAATACCCCTATAAAAATAAAAGGGCCTTTTGTAGGGCATTGCCCTAAAGAAATCAGCTCTTTTACATGTAAAAATTACAAAGTAACCCCTAACAGTAAAACCCTCCACCCAACCAACACCCCCAAAATAAAAAAAACTAAGTTTAAAAAAGCTAAGCTACTCATTGCCCCTAAAGGGGCATTTGTATGGGCATTGCCCTTAAAAGGGCATTCAGCTCTTTTACTGCCCTTAAAAGGGCAGTTAGCTCTTTTACAGCCCAATAAAACAAATCTAAAAATAAAAGCCACCCAAAAAAATAAAAAAAAATCCTAAATAGGTACCCACCTTTCCTGAAATCAGGCGGTGAAGGTCTTCTTCCAGGCGGCTCCATCATCTTCCATCTTCATCCGGAGCGAAGGCCACACGGAGCAGAAGTGCAGAGCGGTCTTCCCTGATGCACGGATCCTGAGCGGCGGTCCTCAGTGGCGGTCTTCAGCAGCAGCAGTCCAAAGCGGTGTGGAGGCTCCTCTTCATCCGATCTCTATCATATACTGAAAATTGAATGCTAGGTACCGCATTCAATTTCGGGTACCTTGCATTCTTAGTGGCTGAAATTTTGAAATCAGCCAATAGGATTAGAGCTACTGAAATCCCATTGGCTGTTCAAATCAGCCAATAAGATTTCAGTAGTTCTCATCCTATTGGCTGATTTCAAAATTTCAGCCAATAGGAATGCAAGGTACTGCAATAAATATGGGCTACCTTGCATTTAATCTTCAGTATGCGGCGGACAATCGCATGAAGAGGAGCCTCCAGGCCGCTTTGGACCGCCGCCGATGAAGACTGCCGCTGAGGAACGCCGCTGGGGATCCAAAATGGATGAAAATGGAAGATGATGGAGTCGCCTGGAAGAAGACCTTCTCCGCCAGACTTCAGGAACGGTGAGTACCTATTTGGGGGTTAAACTTAGGCTTTTTTTTATATATTTTTATTTTTAAGATTTAGGATTTAATGGGCATGTAAAAGAGCTGAATGCCCTTTTAAGAGCAGTAAAAGAGCTGAATTACCTTTTAAGGGCAATTCCCATACAAATGCCCCATTAGGGGCAATGGGTAGTTGAGGTTTTTTTTATTTTGAGGGGGTTTGGTGGGGGGGGTTTACTGTTAGGGGGGACTTAGTATTTTTTAAATGTAAAAGAGCTGTTTAACTTAGGGCAATGCCCTACAAAAGGCCCTTTTAAGGGCTATTGGTAGTTTAGATTAGGGGGTGTTTTTATTTTGGGGAGGCTTTTTTATTTTCATAGGGATTAGGTTTAATTTTTTTTATTTTTTATAATTTTTTCTGTAATTTTAGACTTTTTTTATTATTTTTAATTTTAGGTTTTTTTTGTAATTTAATGTTAGGTTTTATTTTTAAATTAATGTTAGGATTTTTTATTTTAATTGTAACTTAGTTGTAATTGGGGTTAATTTAGGGGGTGTTAGGTTAGGGGGCTTAGTAATGAAATTAGTTATTTGTCTTGTGGGGGGTTGGTGGTTTAGGAGTTAATATGTTAATTAGGTTTATTGCAATGTGGGGGTTTGGTGGTTTAGGGGTTAATAGGTTAATTAGGTTTTTTGCGATGTGGGGGGTTGGCAGTTTAGGGGTTAATAGGTTAATTAGGTTTATTGCGATGTGGGGGGTTGGCGGTTTAGGGATTAATAGTATAATTAGGTAGCTGGTGTTGTAGGGTTTGGCGGTTTAGGGGTTAATATTGTAATTTATTTAGTTGGCGTTGTGGGGGGTTTGACGGTTTAAGGGTTAGGTAGTTTCTGTTGTGGGGGTTCTGCGGTTCAAAGGTTAGGGTTTTTTTGGTTAATACTTTGTGGGGCGGTTATGTGTTTTGTTTTGTTTTAAACTTCCTGCGGGCGGTTATGTTTTTTTTTCTTAATACTTCATCCGGGCGGGTCCTTTTTTTTGTTAATACTTTGTGTGGGCAGTTATTTATTTTTTTAAATACTTTGTGCAGGCAGTTAGTTTGTTTTTTTTCCATACTTCGTGCAGGCGGTTAGGTTTTTTTTCTTAATGCTGCTTGGTTTGCCTACGCTGCATCCAGGTGGATTCTTTTGGCTGCGTGCCCAACTAACATTCTTTTGGCTGCCTCACGCAGCCAACATTCCTTTGAGGATGTGTGCGCAACTGGCAACACCGACGGACGCATTACAAACGTGATTACAGTATAGATTATTTTGTTTTCTCATTTAAAAGAGTATTCTTTCTCTGAATACAGCTATTTGTCTATTATGTTTCTGCAGATGTGATAATAGTTTCATTATCATTGCAAAAAATTACCTTTTCATGCAAAAAAAAACTATTATAATAATAATATGCTTAATTTCTGTTGCTCCATATGGATAATAGAAAAATAAATATACAGTAATGTATTTTTACTAATATAATATATTTGTGCTTTAGGAATGTCATCCAAGATAATGTAATGCAGATTCGTATGCAGAAGGAGCTGAGAGAGAAGAGCACACAGCTTTGTGCCTTAAGGGAACAGTTTCAGCAGCTCAAAGAGGTAAAGGGGGCATCCTTCTGTTCAATAATTTGTTAGGACTAGATTCAGTTGAGGTTTGAACAAATTATGTCCTTACTTTGTTTAGATTACCAGTGGCGCGCTAACAGCACAAACTACCGATCCACTTGTAATCTAGCCCTTTATTGGAAATGAAAACAAAATACCACAGTTTTGCAATATTATTCTGCTTAAATTACATGGAAGGGGAGCAACACTAATAATAGCTATTAGGGTATGTACTAGGATATAAGGAAAGAAGTTAGACCTGATAACTAGGTTTATAATATTTGAAATATATGTGTGTAGGGATAAAAACACTAGAATAATGCACTCTATAATAATCAGAATTGGTAAATCCAATAAGAACCATATATATATTAAATACAAAAATAGGTTTATTTAGAATAATTCTAAGACAATAAAAACAATATTTAAAATCTGGATATTACACAAGTATATAAAACATATATGTTATAAGCATAAACCAAAATATAAAAAATATAAAATTCTAAAAAAACCTTAAAAACAAAAGAGGCAGGAGGGATGCATATATGAAAAACATAATTTATGATTAATTCATTCCTTTCATATTGGCAAGAGTCCATGAGCTAGTGACGTATGGGATATACAATCCTACCAGGAGGGGCAAAGTATTCCAAACCTCAAAATGCCTATAAATACACCCCTCACCACACCCACAATTCAGTTTAACGAATAGCCAAGAAGTGGGGTGTTAAAGAAAGGAGTAAAAAGCATCAACAAAGGAATTTGGAAATAATTGTGCTTTATACAAAAAAATCATAACCACCATAAAAAAGGATGGGCCTCATGGACTCTTGCCAATATGAAAGAAATGAATTTATCAGGTAAGTTCTTACATAAATTATGTTTTCTTTCATGTAATTGGCAAGAGTCCATGAGCTAGTGACGTATGGGATAGCAATACCCAAGATGTGGAACTCCACGCAAGAGTCACTAGAGAGGGAGGGACAAAATAAAAACAGCCATTTCGCTGAAAAAATAAATCCACAACCCAAATATAAGTTTATTCTCAAAAAATGTAAATAAAAAATTAAATCATAAGCAGAAGAATCAAACTTAAACAGCTGCCTGAAGAACTTTCCTACCAAAAACTGCTTCCGAAGAAGCAAACACATCAAAATGGTAGAATTTAGTAAATGTATGCAAAGAAGACCAAGTTGCTGCTTTGTAAATCTGATCAACTGAAGCTTCATTCTTAAAAGCCCATGAAGTGGAAACTGATCTAGTAGAATGAGCTGTAATTCTCTGAGGCGGGGCTTTACCCGACTCTAAATAAGCTTGATGAATCAAAAAATGTGACCACGATGCCAAAGAAACGGCAGAAGCTTTCTGACCTTTCCTGGAACCAGAAAATATAACAAATAGACTAGAAGTCTTCCTGAAAACTTTAGTGGCTTCAACATAATATTTCAGAGCTCCCACCACATCCAAAGAATCTAAAGATCTCTCCAAGGAATTCTTAGCATTAGGACACAAAGAAGGGACAACAATTTTTCTATTAATGTTGTTAGAATTCACAACCTTAGGTAATAATTTAAATGAAGTCCGCAAAACTGCCTTATCCTTATGAAAAATCAGAAAAGTAGATTCACAAGAGAGAGCGGATAATTCAGAAACTCTGCTAACAGAAGAGATGGCCAAAAGGAACAACACTTTCCAGGAAAGTAGTTTAATGTCCAAAGAATGCATAGGCTCAAATGGAGGAGCCTGTAAAACCTTCAAAACCAAATTAAGACTCCATGGAGAAGAGATTGATTTAATGACAGGCTTGATACGAACCAAAGCCTGTACAAAACAATGAATATCAGGACTTTAGCAATGTTTCTGTGGAATAAAACAGAAAGAGCAGAGATTTGTCCTTTCAAGGAGCTTGCAGACAAACCGTTATCCAATCCAGCCTGATGAAACTGTAAAATTCTAGGAATTCTAAAAGAATGCCAAGAGAATTTATGAGAAGAACACCATGAAATGTAAGTCTTTCAAACTCGATAATAAATCTTTCTAGAAACAGATTTACGAGCCTGTAACATAGTATTAATCACTGCGTCAGAGAAACCTCTATGACTAAGCACTAAGCATTCAATTTCCATACCTTTAAATTTAATGATTTGAGATCCTGATGGAAAAACGGACCTTGAGATAGAAGGTCTGGCCTTAATGGAAGTGGCCAAGGTTGGCAACTGGACATCCGAACAAGATCCGCATACCAAAACCTGTGAGGCCATGCTGGAGCCACCAGCAGCACAAACGATTGCTCCATGATGATTTTGGAGATCACTCTTGGAAGAAGAACTAGAGGCGGAAAAATATAAGCCAGTTGATAACACCAAGGAAGTTCCAATGCATCCACTGCTTCCGCCTGAGGATCCCTGGACCTAGACAGGTACCTGGGAAGTTTTGTTTAGATGAGAAGCCATCAGATCTATTTCTGGAAGCCCCCACATTTGAACAATTTGAGAAAACACCTCTGGATGGAGAGAGCATTCTCCCGGATGTAAAGTCTGACGACTGAGATAATCCACTTCCCAATTGTCTATACCTGGGATATGAACCGCAGAAATTAGACAGGAGCTGGATTCCGCCCAAACAAGTATCCGAGATACTTCTTTCATAGCTTGAGGACTGTGAGTCCCACCCTGATGATTGACATATCCCACAGTTGTGATATTGTCTGTCTGAAAACAAATGAACGGTTCTCTCTTCAACAGAGGCCAAAACTGAAGAGCCCTGAGAATTGCACGGAGTTCCAAAATATTGATTGGTAATTTAGCCTTGAGATTTCCAAACCCCTTGTGCTGTCAGAGATCCCCAAACAGCTCCCCAACCTGAAAGACTCGCATCTGTTGTGATCGCAGTCCAGGTTGGATGAACGAAAGAGGCCCCTAAAATTATACGATGGTGATCTAACCACCAAGTCAGAGAAAGTCAAACATTGGGATTTAAGGATATTAATTGTGATATCCTTGTATAATCCCTGCACCATTGGTTCAGCATACAAAGCTGGAGAGGTTTCATATGAAAACGAGCAAAGGGGATCACGTCCGATGCTGCAGTCATGAGACCTAAAACCTCCATGCACATAGCTACTGAAGGGAATGACTGAGACTTAAGGTTCCAACAGGCTGCAACCAATTTCAAACGTCTCTTGTCTGTTAGAGACAAAGTCATGGACACTGAATCTATCTGGAAACCTAAAAAGATTACTTTTGTCTGAGGAATCAAAGAACTTTTGTGTAAATTGATCCTCCAACCATGTCTTTGAAGAAACAACACTAGTTGATTCATGTGAGATTCTGCAGAATGCAAAGACGGAGCGAGTACCAAGATATCGTCCAAATAAGGAAACACCGCAATACCCCGCTCTCTGATTACAGAGAGTAGAGCACCTAGAACCTTTGAAAAGATTCTTGGAGCTGTTGCTAGGCCAAAAGAAAGAGCAACAAATTGGTAATGCTTGTCTAGACAAGAGAATCTCAGGAACTGATAGTGATCTGGATGAATCGGAATATGAAGATATGCATCCTGTAAGTCTATTGTGGACATATAATGCCCTTGCTGAACAAAAGGTAGAATAGTCCTTATAGTCACCATCTTGAAAGTTGGTACTCTTATCGATTCAAAATCTTTAGATCCAAAACTGGTCTGAATGAATTTTCTTTCTTGGGACAATGAATAGATTTGAATAAAACCCCAGGCCCTGTACCTGAAACATAACTGGCATGATTACTCCTGATAACTAAAGGTCTAAAACACAATTCAGGAAAGCCTGAGCCTTTACTGGGTTTGCTGGAATGTATGAGAGAAAAAATCTTCTCACAGGTGGTCTTAATCTGAATCCTATTCTGTACCCCTGAGAGACAATACTCTGAATCCACTTATTTTGGACAGAATTGATCCAAACATCTTTGAAGAATTTTAATCTGCCCCCTACCAGCTGAGCTGGAATGAGGGCCGCACCTTCATGCGGACTTGGGGGCTGGCTTTGATGTCTTAAATGGCTTGGATTTATTCCAATTTGAGGAAGGCTTCAATTGGAAACAGATTATCTTGGGGAAGGATTAGATTTCTGTTCCTTATTATGTCGAAAGGAATGAAAACGGCTAGAAGCTTTAGATTTACCTTTAGGTTTTCTATCCTGAGGCAAAAAAACTCCCTTCCCCCCAGTGACAGTTGAAATTATTGAATCCAACTGAGAACCAAAAAATGTATTACCTTGGAAAGAAAGAGAAAGCAATCTGGACTTAGAAGTCATATCAGCATTCCAAGATTTGAGCCACAAAGCTCTTCAAGATAAAATAGCTAAAGACATATATCTAACATCAATTTTGATAATATAAAAAATGGCATCACAAATGAAATTATTAGCATGTTGAATCAACGTAACAATGCTAGACAAATTATGATCTGATACTTGTTGTGCTAAAGTTTCCAACCAAAAAGTTGAAGCAGCTGCAACATCAGCCAAAGAAATTGCAGGCCTAAGAAGATGACCTGAATAAAAATAAGCATTCCTTAGATAAGATTCAAGTTTCCAATCTAAAGGATCTTTAAAAGAAATACTATCTTCCGTAGGAATAGTAGTACTTTTAGCAAGAGTAGAGATAGCCCCATCAACTTTGAGGATCTTTTCCCAAAACTCCAATCTAACTGCTGGCAAAGGATACAATTTTTTAAACTTTGAAGACGGAATAAAAGAAGTACTAGGCCTATTCCATTCTTTAGAAATCATATCAGAAATAGCATCAGAAACTGGAAAAACCTCTGGAATAACCACAGGAGGTTTATAAACAGAATTTAAACATTTACTAGTTTTAATATCAAGAGGACTAGTTTCCTCCATATCCAACGTAATCAACACTTCTTTTAATAAAGAACGAATATACTACATTTTAAATAAATAAGAGGATTTGTCAGTGTCAATATCTGAGGCAGGATCTTCTGAATCAGATAGATCCTCATCAGAGAAGGATAAATCAGTATGTTGCCGGTCATTTGAAATTTCATTAACTCTATGAGCTAAAATAGCTAAAGACATATATCTAACATCAATTTTGATGATATAAAAAATGGCATCACAAATGAAATTATTAGCATGTTCAATCAACTTAACAATGCTAGACAAATCATGATCTGATACGTGTTGCGCTAAAGTTTCCAACCAAATCGTTGAAGCAGCTGCAACATCAGCCAAAGAAATTGCAGGCCTAAGAAGATGACCTGAATATAAATAAGCCTTCCTTAGATAAGATTAAAGTTTCCTATCTAAAGGATCTTTAAAAGAAGTACTATCTTCCATAGGAATAGTAGTACGTTTAGCAAGAGTAGAGATAGCCCCATTAACTTTGGGGATCTTTTCCCAAAACTCCAATCTAACTGCTGGCAAAGGATACAATTTTTTAAACCTTGAAGAAGGAATAAAAGAAGTACCAGGCCTATTCGATTCTTTAGAAATCATATCAGAAATAGCATCAGGAACTGGAAAAACCTCTGGAATAACCACAGGAGGTTTATAAACAGAATTTATACGTTTACTAGTTTTAATATCAAGAGGACTAGTTTCCTCCATATCCAACGTAATCAACACTTCTTTTAATAAAGAACGAATATACTCCATTTTAAATAAATAAGAGGATTTGTCAGTGTCAATATCTGAGGCATGATCTTCTGATTGAAATTTCATCAACTCTATGAGAAGTTTTAAAAGACCTTTTAGGTTTATTAGAAGGCGGGATGGCAGACAAAGCCTTCTGAATAGAATCAGAAATAAATTCTTTTAAATTTACAGGTGTATCTTGTGCATTAGATGTTGAGGGAACAGCAACAGGCAATGAACTACTACTGATGGATACATTTTCTGCATGTAAAAGTTTATAATGACAACTATTACAAACCATAGCTGGAGGTATGCACTTAGCTTTGGTAGAACTGTTATCAGGCAGCTGGAATCCAACAGTGAATTCTGAGACAGGATCAGATTGAGACATCTTGCAAATGTAAGAGAAAAAAACAACATATAAAGCAAAATTATCAATTTCCTTATATTTCAGTTTCAAGAATGGGAAAAAATGCAAACGGCATAGCCCTCTGACATAGAAAAAGGCAAGAGGCAAGAGGTAGGATTGTATATCCCATACGTCACTAGCTCATGGACTCTTGCCAATTACATGAAAGAAAAATGTCCAAGTGTGGTGTTTGAAAAAAATGCCCAAGTGCCATGTTCAGTCCATGTAAAATACCTAGAGAGATATGGAGAAAAAAATAGTTATCTGTTGTGATAGTTGATAGTGTTCTCCAAGCTATATATATATATATATATATACACACACAAGAATAGGTCTTTGGAGTAGTGGATACTGTGATTCCGAGTCTGTGGAATTGTGGTTTTGCCAAATACCTTCTCACCGCTTGCTGTGTGGTGTGTTGATCCTCTGATGTCCTGTGTGTCAGCCTGTCAGCTGGTGTTCTGGTAAGAGGGCGAACTTTGGAAAAGAGCGAACCATGTCACTTCCTGTGACGTTACATCAGCCGTTTCACAAATTTTGGACCTAATGCACATGCGTACCAGTGTCATCACATACCTGGCCGCATACGTCACTGGTAAAAATTTTAGAGTTGTGAAATTCCGGAACTCTTTCTAGAGCGCATGCGTGGGATTTTGTATCGTAAATGGTGCGCTCATGGAAAGCTGTTTATTAGGATCCTCAGTAATATTGGGAACTCTGCCCCCCACTGCAACTACTCGCATTACTACTACTACTCTAAAGCTGAGTCTCTGTGCTCATGCATGACAAACAGCTGTTCTATTTGTTAATCAACCAATAGATTTACTGCTGCAACACGTTTGCTCCCTTTAATGGTATTGTGTTTCATACATGAGCACAGAGACTCAGCTTTAGAGTAGTAGTAGTAATGGGAGTAGTTGCAGTGGGGGGCGGAGTTCAGAATATTGCAGAGGAGCAGAATAAACAGCTTTCCATGAGCGCACGATTTGTGATACAAAATCTCACACATGCGCTCTAGAAAGGGTTCCGGAATTTCACAGCTCTAAATATTTTACCAGTGACGTATGCGGCCAGGTATATGATGACGTTGGCACGCATGCACATTAGGTCCAAAATTTGTATAACAGCTGATGTAACGTCACAGGAAGTGACATGGTTTGCCCTTTTCCAAAGTTCGCCCTCTTACCAGAACACTTGAAAAGGGCTGCGTGATCACACAGACATCTATTTCAGGATTGGTAGATTGGATCTCCATTAGTGAAGAATAGTGTTGTTGGTGATCTTCAATTTCTGTGGTTGCTGGTAGTGATTGTTTATTCCTTACTTGTCCCTCAATTCCTGGAGTAGAAGCCGTTGCCAGTTTTGGTCCAGTCAGCTGTTATAGTTGAGCCGGGAAAGTAAAAAATTGAGCCATTAAGGGTACGCCTACACATTTCAGCTATAGGAGCCTTTATCAGCCTTAATTTTGAACTTTCCCGGCTCGGCTATAACTGCTGACTAGACCAAGACCGGCAACGGCTTCTACTCCAGGAACGGAGGGAGATCACCAACAATACTATTCTTCACTAACGGAGATCCAATCTACCAATCCTGAAATAGATATCTGTGTGATCACGAAGCCTTTTCTTTTACAAAGATATGACGAGTCCACGGATTTCATCCTTACTTGTGGGATATTAACCTCCTGCTAACAGGAAGTGGCAAAGAGCACCACAGCAGAGCTGTATATATAGCCCCTCCCTTCCCCTCCACCTCCAGTCATTATCTTTGCCTGTGTTATACTAGGAAGAGGTAAAGTGAGGTGTTAGTTTTAGTTTCTTCAATCAAGAAGTTTTTTATTTTTTAAATGGTACCGGTGTGTACTATTTTCCTCACGGGGATATGGAAAAAGTTTTCTGCCCTGAGGTTGATGATCTTAGCAGATGTAACTAAGATCCACGTTGTTTCCCACAGAGTGCTGAAGGTAGTGTAAGAGAAATCTTCGGAGTGGAGAACAGCTGCATGCTATAAGCATTGAGGTATGTTCAGTCTTTTTTCTGAGGAGACCTGTTATATCAGAATGGCTGACATTTTATTCTTTGCTAAAAAAAGGGGGTTAAAGTAGACCTGTTTTTTTTTTTTAAAAAAGGGTGTTACTTTAAATCCTTTAGTTAACATTTTTCATTTATGACATATTGGGTGTTTGTAAGGGACACTGGGAGAGGCAGCTCGTTATCTTTATTGTGTTTTATGACAAGGGCTGCAGCATTACAAGGCTGTTTTTAAGGGCCATGGTGGGTTTTTTTCCTAACCGCTTGCTATGCGGTGTTACGGATTAGTTTGCTGATCGCCCTTGATGGGCGGGGCCTATTTCTGCGCGCTCTGCAGTATATTTTGACTCAGTAGGCAACAGGCATTAGCTCCGGTTAGGCCTAAACTTATGCTCTGATGACCGGATCATGGTAGAGTCGTTTTTCCAGTACTTTAACGGCAGGTAGGCACCACAGCAGAGCTGTGGCGAGGTGCAGGGGTCATTTTGTCAAACAAATTGTATTTTCTACTATAAATGTCCTGTAAAGGTTAATTTTGCCTATTGCTCTTAGGTGTAATAATTTTTGGGCACATTTAACGTGTTTCTAACCGGATTTCGTTATTTAGTTTTTATAAGCAGTTTTGGAAAAATTTTACACTTTTTTATTTTTTAAAGGCGCAGTACATTTTTTGAAAAAATTGTCGAAAGTGTTTAACAACTTTTAAGATTATTGCTAGTCTGTTCAACATGTCTGACATTGAGGATATTAATTGTTCTATGTGTTTAGAAGCCATTGTGGAACCCCCACTTACGTTGTGTACCTCTTGTACTGAAAGGGCCTTACAATGTAAGAAGCATATTTTAAGTAAAGAAAGTGTGCCTAAGGATGATTCTCAGTATAAAGAGAATCAGGATGTGCCATCCAATTCTCCCCAAGTGTCACAACCTTTAACACCCACACAAGCAACGGCAAGTACTTCTAGTGCGTCTAATGCTTTTACTCTGCAGGAAATGGCTGCAGTTATGTCAACTACTCTCACAGAGGTATTATCCAAATTACCAGAGTTACCGGGTAAACGCATTAGGTCAGGTATTAATGTAAATTCTGAATCCTCTGATGCTTTATTAGCTATGTGTACCCTCACAGTGCTCTGAGTTGGGGGTTAGGGAATTGCTGTCTGAGGGTGAACTTTCAGACCCAGGAAATATGTTACCTCAGATAGATTCGGACTTTATGTCTTTTAAATTTAAGCTTGAACACCTATGGCTGTTACTTAGGGAGGTTTTAGCGACTCTGGATGATTGTGACCCTATTATAATACCACCAGAGAAATTGTGTAAGATGGACAAATATCTAGAGGTGCCTACTTACACTGATGTTTTTCCGGTTCCTAAAAGAATTTTGGAAATTGTTAAAAAGGAATGGGATAGACCAGGTATACCGTTCTCTCCTCCTCCTACCTTTAAGAAAATGTTTCCCATATTAGACACCATTTGGGACTTGTGGCAAACAGTCCCTAAGGTAGAGGGAGCTATATCTACTTTGGCTAAGCGTACAACTATACCTATTGAGGATAGTTGTGCTTTCAAAGACCCTATGGATAAAAAATTAGAGGGTCTTATTGAGAAGTAGCAGTGTGATACTACCAGAAGGTAAAATAAAAAATAACTTTTATTAGTATTTATTTAAGAGACAGCTTGTATTTTCTGGTATTCTGCTGCCTTCACAAAAATTAAAAACACTTTTCCTGTTTATTGATTTTGGTTTTATAATAAACTTTTGGTAATGTCAAAAAAAAAAATAATAATTAGCGGGTCTTCTAAAGAAATTATTTATTCCTCAAGGTTTCCTTTTACAACCTACGGCTTGCATTGTTCCAGTAACTACTGAAGCAACTTTTTGGTTTGAGGCTCTAGAAGAGTCTCTGAAGGTTGAGACTCCATTAGATGATATTCTGGATAAAATTAAGGCTCTCAAGCTAGCTAATTCTTTTATTACTGATGCTGCTTTTCAAATTGCTAAATTAGCAGCAAAAAATGCAGGTTTTGCCGTTCTTGCGCGTAGAGCGTTATGGGTCAAATCTTGGTCTGCTGATGTGTCATCAAAATCTAAGCTTTTGGCTATTCCTTTTAAGGGTAAGACCCTATTCGGGCCTGAATTGAAGGAGATCATTTCTGACATTACTGGAGGTAAAGGCCATGCCCTACCTCAGGATAAGTCTGTTAAAATGAGGGGTAAACAGAATAATTTTCGTTCCTTTCGAAACTATAAAGGAGGACCCTCTGCTTCTTCTTCCTCCACAAAGCAGGAAGGGAATTTTGCTCAATCTAAGTCAGCCTGGAGACCCAACCAGATTTGGAATAAAGGTAAACAATCCAAGAAGCCTGCTGCTGTTTCCAAGACAGCACGAAGGGGTGGCCCCCGATCCAGGACCGGATCTGGTAGGGGGCAGACTTTCTCTCTTTGCTCAGGCTTGGGCAAGAGATGTTCAGGACTCCTGGGCACTGGAAATAGTGACCCACGGGTATCAACTAGAATTCAAGGATTTTCTCCCAAGGGGGAGATTTCATCTTTCACGATTATCTGTAGACCAGATAAAAAGAGAGGCATTCTTACGCTGTGTAAAAGACCTCTATACCATGGGAGTAATTTTTCCTGTTCCAAAGCCGGAACAGGGACAGGGGTTTTACTCAAATCTTTTTGTAGTTCCCAAAAAAGAAGGAACTTTCAGACCCATTTTAGATCTCAAGTGTCTAAACAAATTTCTCAGAGTCCCATCATTCAAAGTGGAGACTATACGAACAAACGTACCAATGATTCATTAGGGTCCATATATGACTACCGTGGACTTGAAGGATGCATACCTTCATATCCCTATTCACAAGGATCATCATCGGTTCTTAAGGTTTGCCTTCCTGGACAAACATTATCAGTTTGTGGCTCTTCATTTCGGTCTTGCCACGGCACCCAGAATTTTCACAAAGGTTCTAGGGTCTCTTTTAGCGGTTCTCAGACATAGCAGTAGCGCCTTATCTGGACGATATTCTGATTCAGGCCGGCATCTGAACGGACATAGTATTGTCTTTCCTGAGATCTCACGGTTGGAAAGTGAACATAGAAAAGAGTTCATTAGTTCCACAGACAAGGTTTCCCTTCTTGGGGACTCTTCTAGACTCGGTAGACATGAAAATATTTCTGACAGAGGTCAGAAAGACAAAGATTCTGAATACTTGCTGAGCACTTCAGTCCATTCATCAGCCATCAGTGGCTCAATGCATGGAAGTCATTGGGTTAATGGTAGCGGCAATGGATATAATTCCGTTTTGCCCGCTTTCATCTCAGACAACTGCAGCTGTGCATGCTCAGACAGTGGAATGGGGATTATGTGAATTTATCTCCTCAGATAAATCTGGATCAAGAGACCAGAGAGACTCTTCTTTGGTGGTTGTCACCAGATCATCTGTCTCAGGGGACTTGTTTCCGCAGACCCTCGTGGGTGATAGTGACAACGGATGCCAGCCTTCTGGGATGGGGTGCAGTTTGGAATTTCCTGAAGGCTCAGGGTGTTTGGACTCAGGTGGAGTCTCTACTTCCAATCAATATTCTGGAACTGAGAGCAATATTCCATGTGCTTCAGGCATGGCCTCAGTTGGCTTCGGCCAAATTCATCAGGTTCCAGTCGGACAACATCACGACTGTGGCATATATCAATCATCAGGGGGGAGCGATGATAGAAGTATCCAAGATAATCCGATGGGCGGAGACCCACTCTTGTTATCTGTCGGCAATCTACATCCCAGCCAGGAGTAGAAAATTGGGAAGCAGATTTTCTAAGTCGTCAGACTTTTCATCCGAGGGAGTGGGAACAACTCCATCCGGAGGTATTTGCCTCATTGATTCTCAGATGGGGTAGACCAGAGTTGGATCTAATGGCGTCTCGACAGAATGCATACGCTCTCGGCATTTATCATTGCATCAGCAGTTCTTGTGAACTGCTGGTGCACTGCCGCCCCCTGCAGGCCGCTAGCAGGGGGTGTCAATCAACCCGATCGTATTCGGTCAGGTTAATCTCTGTCTGCCACCTCAGAGCAGGCGGACAAGTTATGGAGCAGCGGTCTGAAGGCTCACCAGAAACAAGGGGCATCAAGCTCCAAAGCAAAAAAATGGATTAAAAAGGTATAAATATTACATATTTAAAAAAATATATATATATATATATATATTCACTGTTCGCTTATCATTTACTACATACTGCACTATTACTTATAATGAGTGCTTTAATGTTGAGTGTACTGGTCCTTTAAGTGCTTGTGTGCTATTTAGAACCAGCAACACAGTGTCAGTGAAGATATGGGTTGTTAAGTATTTTTTGTTGCCTTGCCCACTTCTTGCATATTACCAACAACCATTAAACATTAATTATTTTGCTGTACAATATGGATGTTGAATTCATTTTTCGTTACTGCCAGTTATGTGTTGAATAATTGAGGTGCACAAATTATATGGACTTGCAGGGTTTGGCAGCATTTATTCAACCATCCCCCTCAACCTTTTAGTCACGCAAGTTAATATTCCTTTTTGGGAGGATTAAAGGGACACTAAACCCAATTTTTTCCTTTCATGATTCAGATAGAGCATGCAATTTTATCGTATTATCAAATCTTCTTCGTTCTCTTGTTATCTTTATTTGAAAAAGAAGGCATCTAAGCTAAGGAGCCAGACAATTTTTGGTTCAGACCCATGGACAGCACTTGTTTATTGGTGATGTACAATCAACAAGGACAACCCAGGTTGTGAACCAAAAATGGTCCGGCTTCTAAACTTACATTCATGCTTTTCAAATAAAGATACCAATAGAATTGATAACAGGAGTAAATTAGAAAGTTGCTTAAAATTGCATGCTCTATCTGAATCCTGAAAAAAACATTTTGGGTTCAGTGTCCCTTTAAATGGTACAAACATGGACCCTTTGACAGTTGGAAGCATATTTGTACCTTTTTACCCCTAAATGGTACATATTATTTCTTTAAGGTGTAATTATGATCCTATGGCCTCTATTTAACAAGGTCTGGCGGACCTGATCTGAGCAATACGCTCTCCGTATTCAGTATTGCACCAGCAGCTCACAAGAGCTGCTGGTGCAACGCCGCCCCCTGCAGACTCGCGGCCATTGGGCCGCCAGCAGGGGGGTGTCAATCAACCCAATCGTAGTTCGGTTGAATTCCGGCGATGTCTGTCCGCCTGCTCAGAGCAGGCGGACAGGTTATGGAGCAGCGGTCTTTGTGACCGCTGCTTCATAACTGCTGTTTCTGGCGAGTCTGAAGATTCGCCAGAAACAGGGGCCATCAAGCTCCTTACGGAGCTTGATAGATAGGCCCCATTGAGTGTACAATCACAGCAGTTGTACCCTAAGTGTTCACAAATGTATCCCAACCGTACCCTTTTTTCTGACAGTGTATATATATATATCGCTATTTAGATGCTCTCTAACCTTGTTGTATTTGAAAGAGGCATGTGCAGTGTCATAGACATCAATATACAAACAATTGTCCACAGGTAACTTATTCCTAGTAGCCTCTGCCTTGAAATTTAGTTTCAGTCACCTCCAAGACGATATATAAATAAATTATTCTAGATCTTCTTGCATAATTCTTGCACAATCAAAATATATCTAACTACTCATTTGCACATAGGGATGTCAGCACAAAACATATGCTCTCAGTACTGCCATCCTAACACATATCTGCTTATACATACACACGGCATGCAAGTTAAACTAAAGTTTAGTATAAATTACACTTTCATTATTCAGATAGGACTTTTAATTTTAATCAACTTTCCAATTTACTTTTATCATCAAATTTGCTTTTTTTCTCTTGGTATCCTTAGTTTAAACTAAACATAGGTAGGCTCATATGCTAATTTCTAAGCCTTTGAGGGCTGCCTCTATCACATGCTTTTTAAATCTCTTTTCAACACAAAGAGACAGAAAGTACATGTGGGCTATATAGATAACACTGTGTTTAGGCACAGAAAGTTATTTAAGATCTAGCACAAAACAATGCTAAATTTAAACAATAGATAATAAACAGTCACAGTCATGTGATCAGGGGGCTGGAAGAAGGTTCCTAGATACAAGGTAATCACAGAGGTAAAAAGTATATTAATATAATTGTGTTGGTTGTGCAAAACTGGGGAATGAGTAATAAAGGGATTATCTATCTTTTAAAACAATAACAATTCTATGGTAGACTGTCCCTTTAACATTAAAGGGACATAAAACCCAACATTTTTCTTTCGTGATTCAGATAAAGTATGCGATTTTAAACAACTTTCAATTTACTTCTATTATCTAAATTGTTTTTTTCTCTTGATTTCTTTAATGGAAAGGATAGCTAGGTAGACTCAGGAGCTGCTGATTGGTGGCTACACATATATGTCCCATGTTATTGGCTGTCCCAATGCTCCGAGTAATGCATTGCTGCTTCTTTAACAAAGGATACCAAGCGAATGAAGGCAAATTAAATAATTGAAGTAAATTGGACAGTTCTTTAAAATTGTATTCTCCATCTTAATCATGATAGAAAAAAATTGGGTTTTATGTCCCTTTAAAAAAGGACATCCTAATGAAAAAAAAATATATATATAATTCTATTTTTTGAACCCCTGAAAAACTGGAAGCGATCTAAGAGTTTCTGAGAACCACACAATGACTGGTGAAAACGTGTGACTAGCAAGTGTCAGAATGATGTCAGTTCTGTACATAGAGTATAGTTTAAATGAGACTTTGTGACCTTTTACTCTTCTCTATTTCCAGTCTTATGAAACAGAACTGCAGGAGGTGAGTGTGCAAGATTCTCAAGTTAAATCCTTTTCATTAGAGCCCTACTAAATGTCCCTTTAGATACCAGAAGTTGTGACTATTCATTTGCTCTACCCTTGGTTTGGGTTCTTCTGTACAGAATACAGAAATTACATTTAAAATATGTTTTAAGCAATTTAGACAAATAAAAAATTGACATTAATAATGTACATAGCCTATTAGTCTAAAATATGTATTATTTATTGAGGAATGTATTGAGTCTTCCATGAACATCTTCTCCTGGGTGGTTCTTTTTGCTCCAACAGAAACATAAGTCATTAACTTTAAGCCATGGAGCTGTACTTAATCAGCTGGAGGATCTCAGTGCACAGCTCAAGGAAGAGAGGGCCAAAGTGGTTGCAATGGAAACCCAGCAGCAGAGTGCACTAAGCCTGCAGAGGTCATTGCTTGAGGTGAGGTCTGGATGTCCCGGGGAGCATAAAGGGGTTTATCGCGGGTGTTTTCATGCATCAGGTGTAGCGCTCAAATTACAAGTTGAAAGTAAACACAATTGAAGTTAACTCGCATTGAGATAGCGCGTCCTCAGAGCTCTGGTTAACTTGTTCACGAAACAAAAAAAGTGTCCCAAGACACATCAAAAATACATATAAAATAGATCCCCTCTCTTCCCTATCCCACTAAACGCGGAACTGATAGGAGGGCTGGACAGGGACTTTCAGAGAGGAACAGAATGAGGGTACACCACTCCACTAAGAGAGTTCTTAAGGGATGGCAAACTCATGAATAGAGAAGAGATAAAAGAAGTGGCACATGGCGCGTATCACCTGTGGTTAAAATATATGCAGCTCACACACTTTCTTAACACAACACGATTTAGGACAGACTTCTTGAGACCACTGACCACGTTTGAGAGACTCTGCTCAGCCAACGTACCAACACCCCACACACTCTCCAAAATGCGTTACATGCTACAGACTTATATGAAGGACGAACTTCCTGCGTACACCAACAACTGTAATAGGGAGTTAGGGGACACCTTAAGTACGGAAGACCGGGGATTAATATTTCAATACACTAAAAGATCATCAACCTCCCCGAAAATCCTTGAATTAAATTTCAGAGTATTAACATGTTGGTACCTAACCCCGACAAGACTACACTCTATTTACCCATCCTCTAGCGACCTATGCTGGAGGGGATGTAAAAAAAGAGGCAGCTACCTCCATATGTAGTGGGAGTGCGACATAGTAAAGCAATTCTGGCAATACATAGAGAACCATTTCAGGAACGGCCTAATTACAGATCTTCACTTGACACCCCAGATAGCATTGCTGAACAAACTCCCCCAAATACCATGTAAACTTAGGAGACATGTGCTACAGGTCGAAATTAACGGTGCCAAGACTCTGATAGCCTTGAAATGGATATCACCTATTCCTCCGACTGGGCAAATATGGCTATCTACGATTGACGAGTTGCTAAGCCTAGAGGACAAAGATGTATGGAGAAGCGCTAAAAGAAGCTAAAGGTGTAACAGTAAACACAGTATGAGAAATATAGCTTGCTATGCAAAAGGATTTAATCAAACATTCAAATAGAGTACAAATCCTGTAAAGATAGAATACATAAATGTAAAGACATTAAAAATCGGACGTCTCCGATATAATAAAAAACACAAAGCTGGATAAAAACAAATGACTGTTGTTGCCAATACGATAGATTAAATCTCTGTGTTATTCAGATAGATTGTATGGGCCCTCAAAAGGATCACATAAGGGGATCAGTTCCAGGTAAGATTCATACGTATTACCTTCTAAAGTTCCGTCTGTTTGCTCGATAACACCTCCATGAGGCGTATGCGTGTCCAGTGACGTCACTGGTCGGGGGTGTTGTCTCCGAGAAAAGATCCTATTGGTCAGGATCGCTGACAGGCTGAATATAGCGGCCGCTATAATGTAGATAGATGAAAAAGAAGTATCCCCGCTCTTAGTGCAACACAGCACGCAGGGTTAGACTCATTATTTGTATCGGCTTATATCCGGATCTCTCTTTAAGACCTTCTTGCAGCCCACGGGCTTAAATGCAGAATCTAGGAACCGGCTTGGCTTGAGACCGTGTCTTTTCCCAGTGCGGTCCTAGTGCTCTCTGTGGATTTGCATACAGCACAGTAGATTTAGCTGAAAACCTTGTACTTCTCAATATGATATTAAAGTCCTTATAGGTGTAGTAGAAAGTACAGGATAGCTGTGGCTTATCATCAACGCGTTTCTCCCTCTTACAGGGCTTTCTCAAGATCTTGATAGATAGAAAATACAAAACATGGAAGGGAACTGCACTCCAAGACCGGAGCAGGTACACATCCTGTGACTCAGTAGTGCTATTTAGCACCCAGGGCTGGATGATGCTGAGTCACAGGATGTGTACCTGATCCGGTCTTGGAGTGCAGTTCCCTTCCATGTTTTGTATTTTCTATGGGTGATTACATCCACCTGTGCACCCCTTCTTTGTTCTCAGTTTGTTTGGCTTTGTGAGCTCGCATGATGGTGTGGCTGTGTTAGGGACTCAGGCAATGGAAAGGACCTTGACGTGGTGCCTGAGCTTTCCCATTTGGCCAGATGCGGTGACTAACCTTTCCAGTTGTGATTTTATCTTAGCTGTGAGCAAGCTGGTGAGTGCTGGGTGTTTCTATGTGTTTTATTACTTTTTATTTGTAACCCCCCTTGTTTCTTGCACCCATTCCGGACTGGGGTTAACTGCCTGTGGCTCTGGTGGCATCACAGCTTTTTTGGAGTGCTATTTAGCACCCAGGGCTGGATGTTGCTGAGTCACAGGATGTGTACCTGATCCGGTCTTGGAGTGCAGTTCCCTTCCATGTTATATATATATATATATATATATATATATATATATATATGTATAGTATGTGTGTGCATGTGTATATATATATATATATATATATATATATATATATAGTATGTGTGTGCATGTGTATATATATATTATATATATATATACATATATATATGTTTATATATCTACATATGTATTTATATGTGTATATTTACAGACATACCCATATACACATATAAACACATAAATATATATGTAAATTGAAACTGTAGATAAGAAAATAAAGTGACATATATTACTGTCACTTTAAAAGAAGGAAAACTGCACACCGTTATCTCTTTAGGAAAAATAATTTTAATTATAAATGGATTCCTATAAAAAAATGCTGATGACTGGCCCAGGCCCAATGACCTTAGAACCAATATACACAAAACTATACATACAAAATTACAACATTTCTTTAAAAAATGTGAGCATAAAACATTGAAGGACACATAGTATTAGATAATACAGTTCAGTACCAACTTCTGCAATGGGGCTTCAGCCATCAGGCTGCACATTGCTTTGATTTAACTTGCACAGTCCCCAGGAAATAAAGCTAGCTAGCATATGAAAAAAGTCTCAAGGTATACCTGTCAGAGCAGCACGCCAGGATCACGGTGTTCAATCACTTTTACTCACAGTGTCAGGCTGATGATAAAGACGTTGGAGGTGGGTGTGCTTTATATCCTAACACACCTCTTCTCTGATTGGATTGAGTACAGAGAGCTGTCTATGCCACAAGCTGTCCTGCCTGTCAATCACTGAAAGAGTTTGAAAATATAATGTAGCATAGCTTGTCAGCCAAAAAAAAATGAACTTCCATAAAAAGCACACAGTTCTGTGTCAAATTGCTCCGTGGGGTATGTCCGGTCCTAACCCATACAGGGCACTCCGTGGATGTCCGGAAACTCCTCCCACCAGCAAACAAGGCAAGCTGAAAGTTCACCAATACTTAGCAACAAATATGGTCACAAGTAGAAATCAATTAGCCTTGAGTTAGCTAATGAAGAAACACAGTGGCATCTACTTATCAAGCCGTCGACTTTCTTGCATTCGACAGCACCAATACGCTCACCTAAGATCGCCTAACATCGCTGCCGCGGACCTGAATACGTTCTCCAAAGTTACCAAAAAAGCTGTCAAAAAGCTGCGCACCAAGTACGGGGCTTTTTTACAGCTTTCTTGGTACCCTGTCACTAAACACCCACACTATACTATACTGTTTACCCCCTTTACCGCCACTCCCAGACCCCGCCGCACCTAAATAAAGTTATTAACCCCTAAACTGCCTCTCCCGGAGCCCACCACACCTAAATAAAGTTATTAACCCCTAAACCGCCGCTCCCGGAGCACACCGCAACTCTAATAAATGTATTAACCCCTAAACCGCCGCTCCCGGAGCCCACCGCCAACTACATTATACATATTAACCCCTAATCATCCGCCCCCTATTCCGCCGCCACCTACATAAAGTTATTAACCCCTATCCTGCCGCTCCCGGACCCCGCCACAACTAAATAAAGTATTTAACCCCTAAGCCGCCGCTCACGGAGCCCACCACCACCTACATTATATTTATTAATAGAATGCGAGCTCAATCATATTAGCTGATTGGATCAGCCAATAGGATTGAACTTCAATCCTATTGGCTGATTGCATCAACCAATAGGATTTTTCCTACCTTAATTCCGATTGGCTGATAGAATTCTATCAGCCAATCGGAATTGAAGGGATGCCATCTTGGATGACATCATTTAAAGGAACCTTCATTCTACAGTCGATGTCGATGGAAGAGGATGCTCCGCGTCGGATGTCTTGAAGATGGACCCGCTCCGCGCTGGATGGATGAAGATAGAAGATGCCGCCTGGATGAAGACTTCTGCCCCTCTGGAGGACCTCTTCTGCCCGGTTTGGATGAAGACTTCTGCCCATCTGGAGGACCACTTCACCCGGCTTCATTGAGGACTTCGGCCCGGTTGGGTGAAGACGTCTCAAGGTAGGGTGATCTTCAAGGGTTTAGTGTTAGGTTTTATTAAGGGGGGATTGGGTGGGTTTAAGAGTAGGGTTGGGTGTGTGGGTGGTGGGTTTTAATGTTGGGGGGTATTGTACTATTTTTTCAGGTAAAAGAGCTGATTACTTTGGGGCAATGCCCCACAAAAAGCCCTTTTAAGGGCTATTTGTAATTTAGTGTAGGGTAGGGCTTTTTTATTTTGTTACGGGGATTAGATTAGGTGTAGTTAGTTTAAAAATCTTGTAATTATTTTATTAATTTTTGTAATTTAGTGTTTGTTTTTTTGTACTTTAGATAATTTTATTTAATTGTATTTAATTTTATTTAATTGTAGTTAATTGTAGTTAATGTAGGTAATTAATTTAATTATAGTGTAGTGATAGGTGTAATTGTAACTTAGGTTTTATTTTACAGGTATATTTGTATTTATTTTAACTAGGTAGTTAATAAATAGTTAATAACTATTTAATAACTATTGTAGCTAGTTAAAATAAATACAAAGTTGCCTGTAAAATAAAAATAAAACCTAAGATAGCTACAATATAACTATTAGTTATATTGTAGCTATCTTAAGGTTTATTTTATAGGTAAGTATTTAGTTTTAAATAGGAATAATTTATTTTGATTTATTTAAATTATATTTAAGTTAGGGGGTGTTAGGGTTAGTGTTAGACTTAGGGGTTAATGAGAGCCAGTAGGATTTCATTTCAGGCATAGGGACTTACTAAACAGGGAAGCTAAATGGATTTGGCTTCTTAATACTCTACATCCTAAGGGGTTAAACAGGGAGCCGGAACTGGCAAGTGCAACATTTTAGTATTACGTATGGTCGACTTATGTTGGCATATGCGGTCCCTTATCTTTTGGGTGGTCTCACCGACATATAATAGCCCACAGGGACACTTAAGCGCATAGACAACATAAGCTGAATCACATGTTTAATACCCTTTAATCTGGTATTTCCTCCCTGTATATGGGTGTGATATAACTCCCCCCTTAATAACATTGTTGCACTGTGCGCACCCCAAACAAGGAAATGTGCCTTCCTTGGGTTTTCCAAAAAATTGTTTATGAGTATCACTCCTAGGTGTCTCAGACATGGCATGTACCAACTTTCTACCTATCATATGCCCCTTTCTATATGAGGCCCTAGGGACTTCCCTAAATTCCTCAATCTCTGGACAGGTATCTTTTAAAAGATACCAATGTTTTTTTATGATATTATATACTCTCTTGCTCAGGATACTGTATGAACTAACAAAATTCATTCTTTCTCCCTTTACTGTGTTCTTTCTTTTACTATTGTTTATTCTGACCGGGCAGTTTTTCAGAGATTCCTCTATGGTATTTAACTCTTGAGCATCATAGCCTCTGCTGACAAATTTACTCTTCATGCTCTCAGACCTATCACGTCTAATAAGCGGGTCAGATACAATTCTGTCTAATCTTAGTAATTGTGACCTAGGCACACTTTGGAAGACTCTTGGGGGGTGAAAACTGTCTCTGTGCAAAAGTGTATTTCTGTCAGTGCTTTTAACAAAAATGTCTGTTGCTAATCCTCCCTCTTTTTTGTACACCATTGTATCTAAAAACTCCACTTTCTGCATATCCATCTTGCTACTGAATTTAAGAAAGGGAATTGCACTTTCTATGCAGTCCTTAAATTCCATTAGTGTCTCTGGGGGGCCCCACCACACGATGAACAGATCATCTATGTAGCGGTGCCACCCCAGACAGTATTTGGAAAAAAGTGGATTGGTGTAGACATGCCTTTCCTCTATGGCATCCATCACCAAACAGGCATAGGATGGGGCCACATTCGACCCCATCGCTGTGCCATTTTTTTGCATATAGAAATTATTTTCAAAGAGGAAGAAATTATTGGTAAGTACCAAGGTTAGCAGCTCTAAAAGCCATTCTTGTTGTGTACTGCTGTACTGCTTACATTTTTGCCAAAGCTTCACCTACACAGTCTATCCCCACATCGTGGGGAATGACCGTGTAAAGGGAAGTAACATCCCAAGTGGCCAAGATGACATTGTCATCTATCTGTTTGATACCATCAATTTTCTCAATGAATTGTATCGTATCCCTGACATATGATTTGCCTTGTATTACCAAAGGGGCCAAGATTTTATCCAAAAACTGTGAGGTAGGGCTCATTAACAAGCCTATGCCCGCCACTATGGGCCTACCCAGTGGATCTATGAGTTGCTTGTGTATTTTTGGTACCACATAAAAAACAGGAATAAGAGGGTGTGTAGGTGTTAGAAACTGATACAATTTTTGTGTTAACAAATTGTGTTGTAATCCTTATCCAAAATTCTTTTTAACTCTCTGCGTACATTATCTGTTGGATTTATATTCAATTTTTCATAAACCAATACATCTGTCAATTGTCGCACAATTTCTGCCCTATACTTTGCTGTGTCCATCACTACCACTGCACCGCCCTTATCCGCGGGCTTGATCGTGATGGACACATCTTTTTCCAATTTTTGTAAAATGTTAAATTCTTGTTTGGTAAAATTATATTTGCCTTTATATGTGGGATTTTTACATACCAGATTTTTGTACTCATTATCCACTATTTTTATGAACGTCTCAACCACCTCATTGTCACCTGAGGGGTTAAACATACTTTTTACAGTTAGTCCCAGTGGTGTTAAATCAAAAGTCTCTTTATTTCTGTGGTCTTGTTGGTTGTATGTCAAATCTTCTCTTAGGGAAAAGAAAGCCTTCAATCTAATGCCCCTATAGAAACGTGTAAGGTCTTTCATGAGAGCAAAAGTGTCAGCCTGCTCTGTGGGGCAAAATGTAAGTCCTTTATTAAGTACATCAATTTCTTCTTGTTGTAACTGCTTAGAAGATAAGTTGAAGTTTACCTCTTTCGGGCTGGTTTCGCTTGTGACCTGGTCCCCACACCTCCTGTGTTTTCGCCCACGTCTGATGCGCTTCCTCGATCTCTGGCCTCCTGTCTGCGCTCCCCTAAAAAAGAAGCCGATGCAGTGGATGAAGGGTCGGTACCTGTTGCTCCAGTGCCGTGGGTCATTGCGGCGGTGCTCCGTTCCCCTCCGGAACTGTCTGTGCTTGTAGTAGCACTTCCCTCGGCATGCCTCTGTGACCGTGGTTGCATACCCGCCCGTCGAGGTCCACGATTCGCCATACGTCTTTAGGGGCGGTTCCACCGGTACACGTTGCCGACGTTGTAATCATGCTCGTCACGTTTGAACTTTCTCCTCTTCCGCTCTTCGACCTCCAACTTGTAAGTACCGACTACCTTTTCAATCTCACCATATATTTTAGCATACTCTTCTTCTCCCAGGGTTTCAAGTAATTTATCCTTTTGCTCCTCAATATCTTTTGTCAGTCCCGCTAACTCTCTGTTGGAAAACTCAATGTTTAATATGATAATGTCCATTGAACTTTTGTTTAGAATTTGTTGATAAATGGTGCAGAACTCACTGTTATCGGAAAAGAACGTGGGTTGGAGGGGGGACCTTAGGCCTCTGGGGATCCGCTTTGTTCTATAATATTCAGCTAATGTAGCTGCATGTACTTGTAAATTGATTTGCCTTTTCATGATACATTCCAAGTCTCTTTTATGTGACTTCTTGTCTGGTGCTGTGAGGAAGTCTCTGGCCCCCAGCGTCAGGGTGGCAATCCTTGCTGCTTCATCCTCAGAGTAAGCGAATACTCCTGTCTCACAGGACATGATGTTTTGTTTAGGAGCAGCCTTGATATATATGTAAAAAATGTATAAAGTTTGTGGTGCTGATATTCCTTAAGGGTAACGGTATATATAATGAGAGCCAGTAGGATTCGCACACACTTCCAAATAGGAAATACATTTCTTTGTAATGATAATGTCCGGTGCAATACCTTCTAGGATCACCCTTCAGATCCCCAGACAATAATATGTAGAAAATGAAGGTAGCACACGATTTCAAAGGCAGAACCTTTTATTAGAGCAACGTTTCGGGGCTCCTGCCCTTTCTCAAGCTAATTTACAACTGACACACACACCCTTTTTAAAGGGTCAAACATAAAACAGGAAACCAATTACAAAGCAGGGGTGTGTCTAGCAGGTGCTTCACATCATCACATATCCTGTGGAAGAAAGAAAAAAGCCAACACATCATTTTTAACCCTTTTCACCCCTTAACAAGAATTGGACAACCTATTAAAAACAATTGCAGCAAGTCACCCACCATATAAACTAAATTGCATCAAACGCAAATACCAAAAAATACAATGAATCAACAGCGTTTAATACTAGTGATGATCATTAATTTATATGTAACATGTTAGTTATAACAATGGAAAGAAATTGAACTCCCTGTTTAACCCCTTAGGGTGTAGAGTATTAAGAAGCCAAATCCATTTAGCTTCCCTGTTTAGTAAGTCCCTATGCCTGTCACCTCCCCTGGGTCTCTTGGGTCCACTGTCTATTACCAAATACCTAAGCTGATTAGCCTGATGTCCCATTTCTACGAAATAAGCCGGAACTGGCAAGTGCAACATTTTAGTATTACGTATGGTCGACATAGGGGTTAATACGTTTAATATAGTGGCGGCGGTGTAGGGGGGCAGATTAGGGGTTAATAAATATAATGTAGGTGGCGGCGGGGAAGGGGGGCAGATTAGGGGTTAATAAATATAATGTAGGTGGCGGTGGGCTCCGGGAGCAGCGGTTTAGGGGTTAATAAGTATAATGTAGGTGGAGGCGGTGTAGGGGGGGCAGATTAGGGGTGTTTTTAGACTCGGGGTAAATGTTAGGGTGTTAGGTGTAGACATTACCATAGGAATCAATGGGATATCGGGCAGCAGCGAACATGAGCTCTTGCTGCTTTCCGACTCCCATTGATTCCTATGGCATCTGCCGCCTCCAGGGCGGCGGATTGAAAACCAGGTACGCTGGGCCGGAAAAGTTATTTGATAACTAGCAAAAGTAGTCAGATAGTGCCGAACTTGCGTTCGGAACATCTGTAGTGACGTAAGCATCGATCTCTGTCGGACTGAGTCCCGCAGATCGTATGTTACGTCACTAAATTCTACTTTTGCCGGTCTGTAGGGTTTGATAACTAAGGCGAATCAGGCTCGTCACAAATACGCTGTGGAATTCCAGCGTTTTTGCGGTTGACGGCTTGATAAATACATGCCAGTGTGTGTTTCTTCATTAGCTAACTCAAGGCTAATTGATTTCTACTTGTGACCATATTTGGAGGAAGAGAACTTTGTTGCTAAGTATTTGGTTAATTTTCAGCTTGCCTTGTTTGCTGGTGGGAGGAGTTTCCGGACATCCACGGAGTGCCCTGTATGGCTTAGGACCGGACATACCCCACGGAGCAATTTGACACAGAACTGTGTGCTTTTTTTGGAAGTTAATTTTCAGTCCACTTTTGGCTGACAAGCTATGCTACATTATATTTTCAAACTCTTTCAGTGATTGACAGGCATAAATATATATGTATACATATACACATATATATATATATATATATATATATATATATATATATATATATTGGAGCCCATTGCAGTTAAATAGATGAAAACATGTGAAAGCATATTTATGCAATATCCATATTTAATAAAGTGTTATACTGTGTATTTACTGTAAAGTTTTCACATTCCAATGTTTTGTTTGTCCTCCTGTTGTTTGTCTGTGCATCTGTACAAGTCTTTTTTTTTTCTTTTTTTTTTAATACATTTTGATTTTTTTAAACACACCATCGTGCATTGCCTGCGATCTTCTTACTCTTGTCTATTGTTTGCGGTTTTGATTCTACTGATGCTACGGCACCCTGAGAGGCATTTGGAGTCTTGGGTGAACTTTCTCGGATCCACTTCCGCTTCTGGGTTTTTATTGTGCTAAAGACGCCAAAGACGCCCAAGACGCCCCTCGGACTGAAATGGAATATAATTTACAAAATAACTTCTGGACTAATCTATCCAGTAATTACCATTAGTTATACAGGGTGCCCAACAACAAAATAATAATATAATATAATGTGTCATCCTGTAACACAGACTTTCACAAAGATAGACAGAATAATCCTTAGAAAAATATACATAAAAGAACTTGAACAAGCACTAAACAAGGGATAGATAATAGATTTTCTTATGCATATCTGTTTTATATATATATATATATTTATATATATATATATATATATATATATATATATATATGTAGGCATAGATATAGTTTACAAAAAAAATTAGATATATTTAGAAAAATTTATTTCTTTCATGTAATTGGCAAGAGTCCATGAGCTAGTGACGTATGGGATATACAATCCTACCAGGAGGGGCAAAGTTTCCCAAACCTCGAAATGCCTATAAATACACCCCTCACCCCACCACAATTCAGTTTTACAAACTTTGGTGAAGTAAGTTTGTGCTAAGATTTCTACGTTGACATGCGCTTCTCAGCATTTTGAAGCCCGATTCCTCTCAGAGTACAGCGAATGTCAGAGGGATGTGGAGAGTATTAACTATTGAATGCAGTGATTTTCCTAACGGGGGTCTATTTCATAGGTTCTCTGTTATCGGTCGTAGAGATTCATCTCCTACCTCCCTTTTCTGATCGATGATATACTCTCATATACCATTACCTCTACTGATAATTGTTTCAGTACTGTTTTGGCTATCTGCTGTATGTGGATGGGTGTCTTTGGTAAGTATGTTTTTATTTCTTAAGACACCTCAGCTATGGTTTGGCACTTTATGCATTTATAGAGTTCTAAATATATGTATTGTACTTATATTTGCCATGAGTCAGGTTCATGTATTTCCTTTTGCAGATTGTCAGTTTCATATTTGGGAAAGTTAATATTGATGAAATATTTTTCTTACCTGGGGTTTAGTTTTTTTTTCAATTGACTACTTGTTTTAAATTGCAGGCTGTCTTAGGCTTGCGGGTGCGCTAAATGCCACACTTTATTGCGTCATTCTTGGCGCAAGAATTTTTTGGCGCGAAAAGGGCACGTCCGTTGACTCAAGTTCGTCATTTCCGGCGTCGTAGTTGATGCAGGGGTTCACACAGGGTTGCGTCGTTAGTGACGCGAGTGTGTCACTTCCGGACATGGTTGGCGCCAAAAAAAATTCTAGTTACGTTGTGCGTCATACTTGGCGCCAAATTTTTTTCATTATTTATTGCCCCGTTGCTTTTGCCTCTTGCCTTTTTATAAGTCAGAGGGCTATGCTATTTGCATTTTTTCCCATTCCTGAAGGAAATTGATAATTTTGCTTTATATGTTGTTTTTTCTTTTACATTCTGCAAGATGTCTCAATCTGATCCTGCCTCAGAAGTATCTGCTGGAACTTTGCTGCCTGACATCGGTTCTACCAAAGCTAAGTGCATTAGTTGTAAAATTGTGGAGATTATATCTCCTAATGTCATTTGTATTAGTTGTCATGATAAACTTTTACATGCAGATAGAGTGTCCATTAGTAATAGTACATTGCCAGTTGCAGTTCCTTCAACTTCTAATGTACATGATATACCTGTGAATTTTAAAGAATTTGTTACTGATTCTATTCAGAAGGCTTTGTCTGCATTTCCACCTTCTAATAAGCGTAAGAGGTCTTTTAAAACTTCTCATAAAGTTGATGAAATTTCAAATGACCAACAACATAATGAATTATCCACTTCTGATGAGGATCTATCTGATTCAGAAGATCCTTCCTCAGACATTGACACTGCAAATCTACTTAGTTATTTAAAATAGAGTATATGCGTTCTTTGTTAAAAGAAGTGTTAATTACTTTGGATATTGAGGAAGCTAGTAAACGTTTAAATGCTCTTTTTAAACCTACTGTGGTTACTCCAGAGGTTTTTCCTATTCCTGATGCTATTTCTGACATGATTTCTAAGGAATGGAATAAGCCAGGTATTCCTTTTAATCCTTCTGCAAGGTTTAAAAAATTGTATCCTTTACCAGCGGTTGCAATAGAGTTTTGGGAAAAAATCCCCAAAGTTGATGGGGCTATTTCTACTCTTGCTAAACAAACCACTATTCCTATGGAAGATAGTACTTCCTTTAAAGATCCTTTAGATAGGAAGCTTGAATCTTATCTAAGGAAAGCTTATTTATATTCAGGTCATCTTCTTAGGCCTTAAATTACTTTGGCTGATGTTGCAGATGCTTCAACTTTTTGGTTGGAGAATTTAGCGCAACAAGAATTGGATTCTGACATATCTAGCATTGTTCGCTTACTACAACATGCTAATCATTTTATTTGTTATGCCATTTTTGATATTATCAAAATTGATGTTAGATCCATGTCTTCAGCTATTTTAGCTAGAAGAGCTTTATGGCTTAAATCTTGGAATGCTGATATGACATATAAGTCTAGATTACTATCTCTTTCTTTCCAAGGTAAAAATTTATTTGGTTCTCAGTTGGATTCTATTATTTCAACTGTTACTGGGGGGAAAGGAGTTTTTTGCCTCAGGATAAAAAACCTAAGGGTAGATCTAAGGCTTCTAATTGTTTTCGTTCCTTTCGTCAAAATAAGGAACAAAAACCTAATCCTTCCCCCAAGGAAACTGTTTCCAATTGGAAGCCTTCCTCAAATTGGAATAAATCCAAGCCTTTCAAGAAACCAAAGTCAGCCCCTAAGTCCGCATGAAGGTGCGGCCCTCATTCCAACACAGCTGGTAGGGGGCAGATTAAGGTTTTTCAAGGATGTTTGGATAAATTCTGTCCAAAATCAATGGATTCAGAGCATTGTCTCTCAGGGGTACCGAATTGGATTCAGAGTAAGACCTCCTGTGAGGAGATTTTTTCTCTCACGCATCCCAGTGAATCCAGTAAAAGCTCAGGCTTTCCTGAAGTGTGTTTCAGATCTGGAGGTTTCAGGGGTAATCATGCCGGTTCCTTTTCAGGAACAAGGCCTGGAGTTTTATTCAAGTCTATTCATTGTCCCAAAGAAAGAAAATTCATTCAGACCAGTTCTGGATCTGAAAATTTTGAATCGTTATGTAAGAGTACCAACTTTCAAGATGGTAACTATAAGGACTATTCTGCCTTTTCTTCAGCAAGGACATTATATGTCTACAATAGAATTGCAGGATGCTTACCTTCATATTCCGATTCATCCGGAACATTATCAGTTCCTGAGATTCTCTTTCTAGACAAGCATTACCAATTTGTGGCTCTTCCATTTGGCCTAGCAACAGCTCCAAGAATATTTTCAAAGGTTCTGGGTGCCCTACTCTCTGTAATCAGAGAACAGGGTATTGCAGTGTTTCCTTATTTGGACGATATCTTGGTACTAGCTCAGTCTTTACGTTCTGCAGAATCTCACACGAATCAACTTGTGTTGTTTCTTCGAAAACATGGTTGGAGGATCAATTTACCAAAAGTTTTTTGATTCCTCAGACAAGGGTCACCTTTTTAGGTTTCCAGATAGATTCAGTGTCCATGACTCTGTCTCTAACAGACAAGAGACGTTTGAAATTGGTTGCAGCATGTCGGCACCTTCAGTCTCAGTCATTCCCTTCAGTGGCTATGTGCATGGAAGTTTTAGGCCTCATGACTGCAGCATTGGACGCAATTCCTTTTGCTCGTTTTCACATGAGACCTCTCCAGCTTTGCATGCTGAATCAATGGTGCCCGGATTATACAAAGATATCACAATTAATATCCTTAAATCCCAATGTTCGAAACTCTCTGACGTGGTGGTTAAATCACCAGCGTTTAGTTCAAGGGGCCTCTTTTGTTCAGCCAACCTGGACTGTGATCACAACAGATGCTAGTCTTTCAGGTTGGGGAGCTGTCTGGGGATCTCTGACAGCACAAGGAGTTTGGAAATCTCAAGAGGCGAGATTACCAATCAATATTTTAGAACTCCGTGCAATTCTCAGAGCTCTTCAGTTTTGGCCTCTGTTGAAGAGAGAACCGTTCATTTGTTTTCAGACAGACAATATCACAACGGTGGCATATGTCAATCATCAGGGTGGGACTCACAGTCCCCTAGCTATGAAAGAAGTATCTCGGATACTTATTTGGGCAGAATCCAGCT
Source organism: Bombina bombina (assembly GCF_027579735.1). Taxonomy (NCBI): domain Eukaryota; kingdom Metazoa; phylum Chordata; class Amphibia; order Anura; family Bombinatoridae; genus Bombina; species Bombina bombina. Next base: position 512,061,148 of record NC_069500.1, read on the forward strand.
CTTGTCTAATTTCTGCAGTTCATATCCCAGACAATTGGGAGGTGGATTATCTCAGCCATCAGACTTTACATCCAGGGGAGTGGTCTCTCCATCCAGATGTGTTTTCTCAGATTGTTCAGATGTGGGGTCTTCCAGAAATAGATCTGATGGCCTCTCGTCTAAACAAGAAACTTCCCAGATACCTGTCCAGGTCCAGGGATTCTAAGGCAGAAGCAGTGGATGCGCTGACACTTCCTTGGTGTTATCAACCTGCTTATATCTTCCCGCCTCTAGTTCTTCTTCCGAGAGTGATAACCAAGATCATCATGGAACAATTGTTTGTGTTGCTGGTGGCTCCAGCTTGGCCCCACAGGTTTTGGTATGCGGATCTTGTTCGGATGTCCAGTTGCCAACCTTGGCCACTTCCGTTAAGGCCGGACCTACTGTCTCAAGGTCCGTTTTTCCATCAGGATCTCAAATCATTAAATTTGAAGGTATGGAAATTGAACGCTTAGTATTAAGTCATAGAGGTTTCTCTGACTCAGTAATTAATACTATGTTACAAGCTCGTAAATCTGTCTCTAGGAAGATTTATTATCGAGTTTGGAAGATTTACATTTCATGGTGTTCTCTTAAATTCTCTTGGCATTCTTTTAGAATTCCTCGAATTTTACAGTTTCTCCAGGATGGTTGGATAGGGGTTTGTCTGCAAGTTTCTTGAAGGGACAAATCTCTGCTCTTTCTGTTTTATTTCACAGAAAGATTGCTAAACTTCCTGATATTCACTGTTTTGTACAGGCTTTAGTTCGTATTAAGCCTGTCATTAAATCAATTTCTCCTCCTTGGAGTCTTAATTTGGTTTTGAAGGCGTTACAGGCTCCTCTGTTTGAGCCTATGCATTCTTTGGACATTAAACTACTTTCTTGGAAAGTGTTGTTCCTTTTGGCCATCTCCTCTGCTAGAAGAGTGTCTGAGCTATCTGCTCTTTCTTGTGAATCTCCTTTTCTTATTTCTCATCAGGATAAGGCGGTTTTGCGGACTTCATTTGAATTTTTACCTAAGGTTGTGAATTCTAACAACATTAGTAGAGAAATTGTTGTCCCTTCCTTGTGTCCTAATCCTAAGAATCCTTTGGAAAGATCCTTACATTCTTTGGATGTGGTAACAGCTTTGAAATATTATGTTGAAGCTACTAAAAATTTCAGGAAGACTTCTAGTCTATTTGTTATAAGTTCTGGTCCTAGGAAAGGTCAGAAGGCCTCTGCTATTTCCTTTGCCTCTTGGTTAAAGCTTTTGATTCATCAAGCTTATTTGGACTTGGGTCAAGCCCTGCCTTAGAGAATTACAGCTCATTCAACTAGATCAGTCTCCACTTGGTGGGCTTTTAAGAATGAAGCTTCAGTTGATCAGGTTTGCAAAGCAGCGACTTGGTCCTCTTTGCATACATTTACTAAATTCTACCGTTTTGATGTATTTTCTTCTTCTGAAGCAGTTTTTGGTAGAACAGTTCTTCAGGCAGCTGTTTCAGTTTGATTCTTCTGCTGCTATTTTCAGTTTTTCTTTTCTTCATAAGAATAACTTATATTTGGGATGTGGATTATTTTTTCAGCATTCGGCTGTTTTTTATCCCTCCCTCTCTAGTGACACTTGAGTGGAGGTCCACATCTTGGGTATTTGATATCCCATACGTCACCAGCTCATGAACTCTTGCCAATTACATGAAAGAAAACATAATTTATGTAAGAACTTACCTGATAAATTCATTTCTTTCATATTGGCAAGAGTCCATAAGGCCCACCCTTTTTATGGTGGTTATGATTTTTTGTATAAAGCACAATTATTCCAAATTTCTTTGTTGATGCTTTTTACTCCTTTCTTTATCACCCCACTACTTGGCTATTCGTTAAACTAAATTGTGGGTGTGGTGAGGGGTGTTTTTATAGACATTTTGAGGTTTGGGAAACTTTGCCCCTCCTGGTAGGATTGTATATCCCATACGTCACTAGCTCATGGACTCTTGCCAATATGAAAGAAATTAATTTATCAGGCAAGTTCTTACATAAATTATGTTTTATGAATAAATAGAACATATTCTGCCATGTGAAGAACATTGGAATGTGAAATATTCATATTTTCATGTCAGGTTAACGCACTTGAAAAACATAATTTATGTAAGAACTTACCTGATAAATTCATTTCTTTCATATTAGCCAGAGTCCATGAGCTAGTGACGTATGGGATATACATTCCTACCAGGAGGGGCAAAGTTTCCCAAACCTTAAAATGCCTATAAATACACCCCTCACCACACCCACAAATCAGTTTAACGAATAGCCAAGAAGTGGGGTGATAAGAAAAAAGTGCGAAAGCATATAAAATAAGGAATTGGAATAATTGTGCTTTATACAAAAAAATCATAACCACCACAAAAAGGGTGGGCCTCATGGACTCTTGCTAATATGAAAGAAATGAATTTATCAGGTAAGTTCTTACATAAATTATGTTTTCTTTCATGTAATTAGCAAGAGTCCATGAGCTAGTGACATATGGGATAATGACTACCCAAGATGTGGATCTTTCCACGCAAGAGTCACTAGAGAGGGAGGGATAAAATAAAGACAGCCAATTCCTGCTGAAAATAATCCACACCCAAAATAAAGTTAATGAAAACATAAGCAGAAGATTCAAACTGAAACCGCTGCCTGAAGTACTTTTCTACCAAAAACTGCTTCAGAAGAAGAAAACACATCAAAATGGTAGAATTTAGTAAAAGTATGCAAAGAGGACCAAGTTGCTGCTTTGCAAATCTGATCAACTGAAGCTTCATTCCTAAACGCCCAGGAAGTAGAAACTGACCTAGTAGAGTTGTAATCCTTTGAGGCGGAGTTTTACCTGACTCGACATAGGCATGATGAATTAAAGATTTCAACCAAGATGCCAAAGAAATAGCAGAAGCTTTCTGGCTTTTTCTAGAACCAGAAAAGATGAAAAATAGACTAGAAGTCTTTCGGAAAGACTTAGTAGCTTCAACATAATATAACAAAGCTCTAACAACATCCAAAGAATGCAATGATTTCTCCTTAGAATTCTTAGGATTAGGACATAATGAAGAAACCACAATTTCTCTACTAATGTTGTTAGAATACACAACCTTAGGAAAAAATTCGAAAGAAGTTCGCAACACCGCCTTATCCTGATGAAAAATCAGAAAAGGAGACTCACAAGAAAGAGCAGATAATTCAGAGACTCTTCTGGCAGAAGAGATGGCCAAAAGAAACAAAACTTTCCAAGAAAGAAGTTTAATGTCCAAATGAATGCATGGGTTCAAAAGGAGGAGCTAGAAGAGCCCCCAGGACCAAATTCAAACTCCAAGGAGGAGAAATTGACTGAATGACAGGTTTTATACGAACCAAGTCTTGTACAAAACAATGAATATCAGGAAGATTAGCAATCTTTCTGTGAAAAAGAACAGAAAGGGCAGAGATTTATCCTGTCAAGGAACTTGCGGACAAACCTTTATCTAAACCATCCTGAAGAAACTGTAAAAAAATTCTCGGAATTCTAAAAGAATGCCAGGAAAAATGATGAGAAGACACTAAGAAATATAAGTCTTCCAGACTCTATAATATATCTATCTAGATACAGATTTACGAGTCTGTAACATAGTATTGATCACAGAGTCAGAGAAACCTCTTTGACCAAGAATCAAGCGTTCAATCTCCATACCCTTAAATTTAAAGATTTGAGATCCTGATGGAAAAAAGGACCTTGCGACAGAAGGTCTGGTCTTAACGGAAGAGCCCACGGTTGGCAAAAGGCCATCCGAAAAAGAATCCGTCCATGCTGGAGCTATCAGCAGAACAAACGAGCATTCCATCAGAATCTTGGAGATTACTCTTGGAAGAAGAACTAGAGGCGGAGAGATATAGGCAGGATGATACTTCCAAGGAAGTGATAATGCATTCACTGCCTCTGCCTGAGGATCCCGGGGTCTGAACAGATACCTGGGAAGTTTCTTGTTTAGATGAGAAACCATCAGATCTATTTCTGTAAGTTCCCACATTTGAACAATCTGAAGAAATACCTCTGGGTGAAGAGACCATTCGCCCGGATACAACGTTTGACGACTGAGATAATCCGCTTCCTAATTGTCTATACCTGGGAAATGAACCGCAGAGATTAGACAGGAGCTGGATTCCGCCCAAACCAGAATTCGAGATACTTCTTTCATAGCCAGAGGACTGTGAGTCCCTCCTTGATGATTGATGTATGCCACAGTTGTGACATTGTTTGTCTGAAAATAAATGAACGACTCTCTCTTCAGAAGAGGCCAAGACTGAAGAGCTCTGAAAATTGCACGGAGTTCCAAAATATTGATCGGTAATCTCACCTCCTGAGATTCCCAAACCCCTTGTGCCATCAGAGACCCCCACACAGCTCCCCAACCTGTAAGACTTGCATCTGTTGAAATTACAGTCCAGGTCGGAAGAACAAAAGAAGCCCCCTGAACTAAACGATGGTGATCTGTCCACCACGTCAGAGAGTGTCGTACAATCGGTTTTAAAGATATTAATTGAGATATCTTTGTGTAATCCCTGCACTATTGGTTCAGCATACAGAGCTGAAGAGGTCGCATGTGAAAATGAGCAAAGGAGATCGCGTCCGATGCAGCAGTCATAAGACCTAAAATTTCCATGCATAAGGCTACCAAAGGGAATGATTGTGACTGAAGGTTTTGACAAGCTGATATCAATGTTAGACTTCTCTTGTCTGACAAAGACAGAGTCATAGACACTGAATCTACCTGGAAACCTAAAAAGGTTACCCTTGTCTGAGGAATCAATGAATTTTTTGGTAAATTGATCCTCCAACCATGATCTTGAAGAAACAACACAAGTCGATTTGTATGAGATTCTGTTAAATGTGAAGACTGAGCAAGTACCAAGATATCGTCCAAATAAGGAAATACCAATACCCTGTTCTCTGAATACAGACAGAAGGGCACCGAGAACCTTTGTAAAAATTCTTGGAGCTGATGCTAAGCCAAACGGTAGAGCCACAAAACTGGTAATGCTTGTCTAAAAAAGAGAATCTCAGAAACTAAAAGTGATCTGGATGAATCGAAATATGCAGATATGCATCCTGTAAATCTATTGTAGACATATAATGCCCTTGCTGAACAAAAGGCAGGATAGTCCTTACAGCTACCATCTTGAATGTTGGTATCCTTACATAACGATTCAATATTGATAGATCCGGAACTGGTCTGAAGGAATTGACCTTCTTTGGTACAATGAAGAGATAGAATAAAACCCCAGCCCCTGTTCCAGAACTGGAACTGGCATAATTACTCCAGCCAACTCTAGATCTGAAACACATTTCAGAAATGCTTGAGCCTTTGCTGGGTTTACTGGGACACGGGAAAGAAAAAAATCTCTTTACAGGAGGCCTTAACTTGAAGCCAATTCTGTACCCTTCTGAAACAATGTTCTGAAACCAGAGATTGTGAACGGAATTGATCCAAATTTCTTGAAAAGAACGTAAACTGCCCCATACCAGCTGAGCTGGAATGAGGGCCGCACCTTCATGGGGACTTAGGAGCTGGCTTTGGGTTTCTATAAGGCTTGGATATATTCCAAAGTGAAGAAGGTTTCCCAACTGATACCGCTCCTGAGGATGAAGGATCAGGCTTTTGTTCCTTGTTGTGATGAAAAGGAACGAAAAACAATTATTAGACCTAAATTTACCTCAGATTTTTTATCCTGTGGTAAAAAAGTTCCCTTCCTTCCAGTAACAGTTGAGATAAAAGAATCCCACTGAGAACCGAATAATTTATTACCCTGGAAAGAAAGGGATAGCAAAGTTGACTTAGAAGACATATCAGCATTCCAAGTTTTAAGCCATAAAGCTCTTCTAGCTAAAATAGTTAGAGACATATACCTGACATCAATTCTAATGATATCAAAGATGGCATCACAAATAAAATAATTAGCATGTTATAGAATAATAATGCTATGAGAATTATGATCTGTTACTTGTTGCGCTAAAGCTTCTAACCAAAAAGTTGAAGCTGCAGCAACATCCGCTAAAAATATAGCAGGAGTAGAGACAGCCCCATTAACCTTAGGGATTTTGTCCCAAACTCTAATCTGTCAGATGGCACAGGATATAATTGCTTAAAACGTTTTAAAAGGAGTAAATGAATTACCCAAATTATTCCATTCCCTGGAAATTACTTCAGAAATAGCATCAGGGACAGGAAACACTTCTGGAATAACTACAAGAGATTTAAAAAACCTTATTTAAACGTTTAGTTTTAGTATCAAGAGGACCAGAATCCTCTATTTCTAATGCAATTAATACTTCTTTAAATAAAGAACGAATAAATTCCATCTTGAACAAATACAAAGATTTATCAGCATCAACCTCTGAGACAGAAACCTCTGAACCAGAAGAACCATTATCAGTATCAGAATGATGATGTTCATTTAAAAATTCATCTGAAAAAAGAGAAGTTTTAAAAGACATTTATGTATATTAGAAGGAGAAATAACAGACATAGCCTTCTTAATGGATTTAGAAACAAAATATCTTATGTTATCAGGAACACTCTGAGTATTAGATGTTGACGGAACAGCAACAGGTAATGTAACAGTACTAAAGGAAATTTTATCTGCATTAACAAGTTTGTCATAACATTTAATACAAACAACAGCTGAAGGAACAGATACCAAAAGTGATACACTTAGCTTTGGTAGCTCCAGCACCGGGCAGCGATTTTCCTGAAGTATCTTCTGACTCAGTTGCAACGTGGAACATCTTGCGATATGTAATAGAAAAAACAACATATAAAGCAAAATTGATCAAATTCCTTAAATGACAGTTTCAGGAATGGGAAAAAAAATGCCAGTGAACAAGCTTCTAGCAACCAGAAGCAATAAATAATGAGACTGAAATAATGTGGAGACAAAAGTGACGCCCATATTTTTTTAGCGCCAAATAAGACGCCCACATTATTTGGCACCTAAATGCTTTTGGCACCAAAAATGACGCCACATCCGGAACGCCGACACTTTTGACGCAAAAGAACGTCAAAAATGACGCAACTTCCGGCGACACGTATGACGCCGGAAACAGAAAAATTTTTTGCGCCAAAAAAGTCCGTACCAAGAATGACGCAATAAAATGAAGCATTTTCAGCCCCCGCGAGCCTAACAGCCCACAGGGAAAAAGTCAAATTTTTTAAGGTAAGAAAAAATGATTGATTCAAATGCATTATCCCAAATATGAAACTGACTGTCTAAAAATAAGGAATGTTGAACATCCTGAGTCAAGGCAAATAAATGTTTGAATGCATATATTTAGAACTTTATAAAAAAGTGCCCAACCATAGCTTAGAGTGTCACAGAAAATAAGACTTACTTACCCCAGGACACTCATCTACATGTTTGTAGAAAGCCAAACCAGTACTGAAACGAAAATCAGCAGAGGTAATGGTATATATATAAGAGTATATCGTCGATCTGAAAAGGGAGGTAAGAGATGAATCTCTACGACCGATAACAGAGAACCTATGAAATAGACCCCGTAGAAGGAGATCATTGCATTCAAATAGTGAATACTCTCCTCACATCCCTCTGACATTCACTGCACGCTGAGAGGAAAACCGGGCTCCAACCTGCTGCGGAGCGCATATCAACGTAGAATCTAGCACAAACTTACTTCACCACCTCCATAGGAGGCAAAGTTTGTAAAACTGATTTGTGGGTGTGGTGAGGGGTGTATTTATAGGCATTTTAAGGTTTGGGAAACTTTGCCCCTCCTGGTAGGAATGTATATCCCATACGTCACTAGCTTATGGACTCTTGCTAATTACATGAAAGAAATATGCAATGGGGTTTGAGTGCAAGTAGGGTTTTTATTCTACTTTTTTGCTCCATTGACTTCTATGGAGAATATGTTAACACAATTGCAATATTCTAACTTTTGCTTTTTGCGTGCATCGTGTTAGTTAAATACCGCTCCACTTGTAGTCTGGCCCCTATTGGGGAAACATCCAACATTATACTGATTTAAAGGGACAAAATTTAAATGCACATAGATGAATTGCATCTTTGAATAGCATATTTGCAATATACATGTATTGGAAAAAATGCTTTTAGTAAAAGTTATCACTGTTTTAGTGTTAGCATTTTTCTCTGCACGTGCATATTCTCAGTGCACCAGCATTTTAAATACTGCAGCTGCTCAGAGCACCAGTGGGGTTTGTATCATGAACTGAACCAAGAAATTATTTAAGGTATTATTATCTATTTGTAGACCTTGACAATCGTTATACTTGGGTCAATACAGATAGTTGTGCTGCAAGCATGAACGTAATATTAACAAATAAAGTAATCCTACTAGTATGCAGGGTTACTTCAAAAAGTATGCTTATATGCACAATATAAAGGTAAAGTGATTTTTTATAGTTAAACAAAAAATAGCTTATTTGTTTTATTTAAAAGACAGTAAAAGAATAAGGTTTATTGCTGCACTATCACATAGTTAAAAACACTGCACCTTTGTAACCAAATTAAATAGTGATACATGAAAGTATTAGTACTACTGCATAAGTAACAATGTATCACCCTTGGGATACTAGGAAAGAGGAGCGTGTTAAAAGTTAAAACTCATCCATAGCTCAATGCTCTCAATAAAGGGGAGCGTTTCTAGACTAATATTGAATGCTGTTCAGATAATTATATATATATCTCAAGTGGGAGAAGGCACTCACTGGTCTTTTCAAGTGTACTTTATTTCAAAAGAGTGACGTTTTGGGGGGACACTCCCCTTCCTCAGACCCCGAAACATCACGCTTTTGAAATAAAGTACACTTGTGCCTTCTCTCACTTGATATATTTAACCGCTGGCACAGTGGCAGTTGCCATTAAGGTGAGAGTGCTCATTATTGCAATATATATATATATATATATATATATATATATATATATATATATATATATATATATATATATATATATATATATATAAAAAAGTCCAGTGAGGGATCCAGCACACACCTCCTCTCTAAACAGCAGCCGGCGTGCCAGCCAAGCAAATTATATACGAAGTATTTCCAAGGGACAAGCACTCGCCGTTTTTAAGCAATAAACCATTTAATGGTGAACATTTTTTGAACGTTTTTGGGGTCTACCCCATCCTCAGACCACAATAGAATAAAAACAATCTTACCTCAAAATCCGCATACGCAGGAGAGCGGACGGCATCACAAGTTGGACAAAAAAAACTAAAAAGGCAAAACATATTGCACAATACGTCAACGTGACTTCTAACACTGCAACATAACTTAGTGATACAGCTATTAACAGTCATAGCCTTCGCTGCTAAAAACTGTGGGTATCAGATAGATTTCAATCACTACAACAAAATGTATATTCCAGCATCCTTGTAATACAATTAATTGATAAATATTATTAACTATTTTGTTAAGCAAACTTCATATATAGCAAAATCTATATTACTGAGTAGCACTATTTAAAGACAATCAGTTAGAACACATCATATCAAAGGCATAGTTAGAAAAAATGATCCTGTATAGTCATTGTTTTGGAAAACATGGTACCACAAAACAAGAATACCTCTTTACCAGCTATAAAAAGGTACCAAAACAAACAATCTAATCATAGTAAAAGCACACATAGATGCGGTTAAACCAATACACAATTCTAAACACAGAGCTATCAAAAAAGATAATTACTAAATACTACACATGGTGGGCTATGTGGGTATGACCAGGAGCACATCACAAAAAACACTGGAAATACAAGTGCACATTCAGACCCTTTGGTACAAGGGTATCCAGGTTGAAGATCCAACGGGATTCTCTTTGTAAGAGGCTCCTGGCCCAGTCACCACCTCTAGGTTTTGCTGGAATGTGATCTATGATGATATATCTGAGGTCTGAAACGGCATGCTCAGATTCCAGGAAATGCCTGGCCACAATCTGATCAGATGACCTATTTTAATAGCTGTTTTTATTGCTAAGCAGTGGTTTGCCATTCGAGTCCTCAGATCATCTTGGGTCTTGCCCACATAGAACCGCCCACATGGGCAATGTAACAGGTACACATGGATGGAGAAAATGTGTGCTCTGGGTTAATCCTCCACAGGTAATGCAACCACTACATTGGTAGCAACCTTTTTTGGAGGCATTTAACCATGTTTTTTGGGTGCAACTTTCCCTATTATCAGGCCATAGGAGCAAATCCATTAAGGACTGCCCTCTCCCAAAGATTTTCCAAGGATTTTGAAAGAGAACTGGGACATTATATCTTCCGATAAGGCCCTACCGTTGACCCAGTTGGAACCACCCATGGACCCCTGACACAGTCGTGTTTCACATAACCTTTCTCAGAGGGGTACCCAAGGCTGCAAGACAGGCTAGTTTATGCCACTACTAATTCTGCCCTCACATGGCGATTGGTGGTTAGCCGTGCGGTGAAACTGTCCTTTTCATTGGCTGCTTGTCATGTCTGTCAACTTGCATATGAAAGTGTATGGGTGTATGGAATGTCAATCAAGCTACATGTATAATCATCTGTAAGATTGCATTAATTAGGAGAATCTGATCATATGAATGATCGTTTCTCATTACTGTATGCACTGTTTGCATATACAGTGTATAGTAGTGCCAATTATGACTTCATCATTGTAAAATATATTATCGCTCTTCACTTAGTTAATGTGAGTCATATTGGCACCGTAGTTTGTTTACATTTAGATGACATATTGCCTATTGGTCATTCCATTTCCTATAGTGGTCAATTGTAGAATAGAATATCCACACACCCTCTCATATATCTGGCATTATATTCAATATATCTTAATGTGTGCTGAATATATTGTTCACAGAAATATGGGGTTATGTTAACACCTTAAGTTTTGGTGTTTCATGTTAGTACAATAGATCATGATGACATTAAGTATAATTATGTATTATTAGATATAAAAAATGAATTATAATAATTCTGTCAATTTATTGAGGGCCTTGTATTACCAATTTTATATTAGCTATTGCGTATTGACATTTTAATCAGGTGTCATGTTTTGGCTGATGATATTATCAATAGAGTCAAGCCCTAAGGGCCAATTTACCAAGGCCTGAATGGTGCTGAAAGAAGCTGTTTCCGCGTGAGCCTTAAGGCTCGCCAGAAACAGGAGTTAAGAAGCAAATCTGCAGGTGGCGGTATTGCACAAGCATTTCACAAGAAATACTTGTGCAACGATAATGATATCGATGTGCGGCGGACATGATCAACTACAGTTGATCATGTCCGTCCGCACAATAATAATTCAGCCCCATAGTCTACAATCAACATAATATACGTAACTAGAATCGGTGCTCATCTGATATTGATAAATTAATATTTAAAATAAATTAAAATTATTTCAAAAAATATTTTAAAAAAAAGTGTGTTTGACTTACAATCGATGTGCTATATGTCATACCGTTGGGATGATAGATATTAAGGTAAATTGTAAGACTGTACATAACAGACAATATTTTATAATAAAGTGCCCATTGTGACTGTAACTTATATTGCATCTAGAGTGTGGATATTGTGAAAGAGGTGCTTCAAAATTATCCTTAGACGGATAAAAAGTGATTAGATATGTGATAAATAAGGAATAAATTAATTATGGTAAATATATTTCTCCTGCAGAGTTTCAGGAGAAATATAATATGTGAAAAATGTGATAAAATATAATTTGCTTATTGTATAATCATGATTGTACGTTGTGCATATATATATATTTATATTATTTTTTTATTTTATCGTGTAACTTATGTACTGACCTTAGTATATTTATACAGTTTTTTTAACTATTGATATCATATTTATTATCAGCCTATATTGTTTATTGTCTATTGTCTAGATAGTAATATGTCAGTAGATAAAATGCCAAATATTACATAGCGGGTTTAAATATGTGGAGTTATCACTTATTATCGACAGAATTGAAGATGTTGTTTATAAATATATGTTATAGTTATTGGTGTCATTCATTCCAAATGGTTTGACACTATTTAACAGATGAAACCATATGCATTCCATTTTCAATAGTGTTTGCTCCATGTTGCCTTCTTTTATGCCTTGAGTTTCTTGTTGGGTTGCAACAAATTTCAAAGTGGCATCATTGCTGTTATGTCTATTTAAAAACATAATTTATGTAAGAACTTACCTGATAAATTCATTTCTTTCATATTAGCAAGAGTCCATGAGCTAGTGACGTATGGGATATACATTCCTACCAGGAGGGGCAAAGTTTCCCAAACCTCAAAATGCCTATAAATACACCCCTCACCACACCCACAATTCAGTTTAACGAATAGCCAAGAAGTGGGGTGATAAAAAAGTGCGAAAGCATATAAAATAAGGAATTGGAACAATTGTGCTTTATACAAAAATCATAACCACCCCAAAAAAAGGGCGGGCCTCATGGACTCTTGCTAATATGAAAGAAATGAATTTATCAGGTAAGTTCTTACATAAATTATGTTTTCTTTCATGTAATTAGCAAGAGTCCATGAGCTAGTGACGTATGGGATAATGATTACCCAAGATGTGGATCTTTCCACACAAGAGTCACTAGAGAGGGAGGGATAAAAACATAATTTATGTAAGAACTTACCTGATAAATTCATTTCTTTCATATTAACAAGAGTCCATGAGCTAGTGACGTATGGGATATACATTCCTACCAGGAGGGGCAAAGTTTCCCAAACCTTAAAATGCCTATAAATACACCCCTCACCACACCCACAAATCAGTTTAACGAATAGCCAAGAAGTGGGGTGATAAGAAAAAAGTGTGAAGCATATAAAATAAGGAATTGGAATAATTGTGCTTTATACAAAAAAATCATAACCACCACAAAAAAGGGTGGGCCTCATGGACTCTTGTTAATATGAAAGAAATGAATTTATCAGGTAAGTTCTTACATAAATTATGTTTTCTTTCATGTAATTAACAAGAGTCCATGAGCTAGTGACGTATGGGATAATGACTATCCAAGATGTGGATCTTTCCACACAAGAGTCACTAGAGAGGGAGGGATAAAATAAAGACAGCCAATTCCTGCTGAAAATAATCCACACCCAAAATAAAGTTTAATGAAAACATAAGCAGAAGATTCAAACTGAAACCGCTGCCTGAAGTACTTTTCTACCAAAAACTGCTTCAGAAGAAGAAAATACATCAAAATGGTAGAATTTAGTAAAAGTATGCAAAGAGGACCAAGTTGCTGCTTTGCAGATCTGGTCAACCGAAGCTTCATTCCTAAACGCCCAGGAAGTAGATACTGACCTAGTAGAATGAGCTGTAATTCTCTGAGGCGGAATTTTACCCGACTCAACATAGGCAAGATGAATTAAAGATTTCAACCAAGATGCCAAAGAAATGGCAGAAGCTTTCTGGCCTTTCCTAGAACCGGAAAAGATAACAAATAGACTAGAAGTCTTACGGAAAGATTTCGTAGCTTCAACATAATATTTCAAAGCTCTAACAACATCCAAAGAATGCAACGATTTCTCCTTAGAATTCTTAGGATTAGGACATAATGAAGGAACCACAATTTCTCTACTAATGTTGTTGGAATTCACAACTTTAGGTAAAAATTCAAAAGAAGTTCGCAACACTGCCTTATCCTGATGAGAAATCAGAAAAGGAGACTCACAAGAAAGAGCAGATAATTCAGAAACTCTTCTGGCAGAAGAGATTGCCAAAAGGAACAAAACTTTCCAAGAAAGTAATTTAATGTCCAATGAATGCATAGGTTCAAACGGAGGAGCTTGAAGAGCCCCCAGAACCAAATTCAAACTCCAAGGAGGAGAAATTGACTTAATGACAGGTTTTATACGAACCAAAGCTTGTACAAAACAATGAATATCAGGAAGATTAGCAATCTTTCTGTGAAAAAGAACAGAAAGAGCAGAGATTTGTCCTTTCAAAGAACTTGCGGATAAACCTTTATCTAAACCATCCTGAAGAAACTGTAAAATTCTCGGAATTCTAAAAGAATGCCAAGAAAAATGATGAGAAAGACACCAAGAAATATAAGTCTTCCAGACTCTATTATATATCTCTCTGGATACAGATTTACGAGCCTGTAACATAGTATTAATCACAGAGTCAGAGAAACCTCTTTGACCAAGAATCAAGCGTTCAATCTCCATACCTTTAAATTTAAGGATTTGAGATCCTGATGGAAAAAAGGACCTTGCGACAGAAGGTCTGGTCGTAGTGGAAGAGTCCACGGATGGCAAGAGGCCATCCGGACAAGATCCGCATACCAAAACCTGTGAGGCCATGCCGGAGCTACCAGCAGAACAAACGAGCATTCCTTCAGAATCTTGGAGATTACTCTTGGAAGAAGAACTAGAGGTGGAAAGATATAAGCAGGATGATACTTCCAAGGAAGTGATAATGCATCCACTGCTTCCGCCTGAGGATCCCGGGATCTGGACAGATACCTGGGAAGTTTCTTGTTTAGATGAGACGCCATCAGATCTATTTCTGGAAGCTCCCACATTTAAATACCTTATCTAAACGTTTAGAATTAGTATCAAGAGGACCAGAATCCTCTATTTCTAAAGCAATTAGTACTTCTTTAAGTAAAGAACGAATAAATTCCATTTTAAATAAATATGAAGATTTATCAGCATCAATCTCTGAGACAGAATCCTCTGAACCAGAAGAGTCATCAGAATCAGAATGATGATGTTCATTTAAAAATTCATCTGTAGAGAGAGAAGTTTTAAAAGATTTTTTATGTTTACTAGAAGGAGAAATAACAGACATAGCCTTCTTGATGGATTCAGAAACAAAATCTCTTATGTTATCAGGAACATTCTGCACCTTAGATGTTGAAGGAACTGCAACAGGCAATGGTACATTACTAAAGGAAATATTATCTGCTTTAACAAGTTTGTCATGACAATTAATACAAACAACAGCCGGAGGAATAGCTACCAAAAGTTTACAGCAGATACACTTAGCTTTGGTAGTTCCAGCACTAGACAGCGATTTTCCTGAAGTATCTTCTGACTCAGATGCAACATGAGACATCTTGCAATATGTAAGAGAGAAAACAACATATAAAGCAAAATTGATCAAATTCCTTAAATGACAGTTTCAGGAATGGGAAAAAAATGCCAATAAACAAGCTTCTAGTAACCAGAAGCAAAGAAAAAATGAGACTGAAATAATGTGGAGACAAAAGCGACGCCCATATTTTTTGGCGCCAAATAAGACGCCCACATTATTTGGCGCCTAAATGCTTTTTGGTGCCAAAAATGACGCCACATCCGGAACGCCGACATTTTTGGCGCAAAAGGACGTCAAAAAATGACGCAACTTCCGGCGACACGTATGACGCCGGAAACAGAAAAGATTTTTTGCGCCAAAAAAGTCCGCGCCAAGAATGACGCAATAAAATGAAGCATTTTCAGCCCGCGCGAGCCTAACAGCCCACAGGGAAAAAAGAGTCAAATTTTAAGGTAAGAAAAAAAAAAAAAAAAAAAAAAAATTGATTCAAATGCATTATCCCAAATATGAAACTGACTGTCTGAAAATAAGGAATGTTGAACATCCTGAGTCAAGGCAAATAAATGTTTGAATACATATATTTAGAACTTTATAAATAAAGTGCCCAACCATAGCTTAGAGTGTCACAGAAAATAAGATTTACTTACCCCAGGACACTCATCTACATGTTTGTAGAAAGCCAAACCAGTACTGAAACGAAAATCAGCAGAGGTAATGGTATATAAATAAGAGTATATCGTCGATCTGAAAAGGGAGGTAAGAGATGAATCTCTACGACCGATAACAGAGAACCTATGAAATAGACCCCGTAGAAGGAGATCACTGCATTCAAATAGGCAATACTCTCCTCACATCCCTCTGACATTCACTGCACGCTGAGAGGAAAACCGGGCTCCAACTTGCTGCGGAGCGCATATCAACGTAGAATCTAGCACAAACTTACTTCACCACCTCCATAGGAGGCAAAGTTTGTAAAAACTGAATTGTGGGTGTGGTGAGGGGTGTATTTATAGGCATTTTGAGGTTTGGGAAACTTTGCCCCTCCTGGTAGGAATGTATATCCCATACGTCACTAGCTCATGGACTCTTGCTAATTACATGAAAGAAAAGTGTATGTGTCACTGGTTATAATGTTGCCCTTTTCCATTTCTTTTTTGGCATTACGTATGTTTCTGCTGTGTTCCATAATTCGTGTTATCTTTCTTGTCGTCATACCGACATAGAACAAATGATATGGGCATTTGAGTACATATATTACTCCTACAGAAGTGCAGAAGAAATGTGATGTTAGAAGATGTACTTTGTCCTATTTGTCCTAAATTTATTTTAGCTTCCAAACTTTTGGACATGTACTGCATGCCACAAGGGCACATGCCAGGAGATTGACTTTCCCTTCTTGTATCATGTCAGCAGTTAACAAATTGAGTCATTACCAGATGGTACAAGCACCTTAGGCTCTCTGAGCAAATGATGTGTTTAAAATGCTGGTGCACGGTGCATACTTAAATACACTTTTGAAACAGCTATAGCTTTTATTAGAAGCATTTTTTCTAATAATTGTATATTGCACAAATGCTTCTATTCAAAACTGAAATCCATCCATGTGAATTCCAGTTTTGACTGTAGTGTCCCATTAAGGGCAATTTTAAAAGAAACAGACAAATGTGCAGAATTTATAAGTTCAGATATAAAGTTAAATTATTAAACGTGTCTTCATGTTTAATCATTCTTCAACAACAAAAAATGGTTGTCAAGGCTCCTACGACTTAATTCATATCTCATGCTGCTAATTTAAAGGGACACTTAACCCAAATGTTTTCTTTTGTAATTCAGATAGAGCGTGCAGTTTTAAGCAACTTTCTAATTTACTCCGATTATCACATTTTCTTCATTCTCTTTGTATCTTTATTTGAAATGCAATAATGTAAGTTTAGATGCCAGAACATTTTTGGTGAACAACCTGGGTTGTTCTTGCTGATTGGTGGATAAATTCATCCACCAATGAACAAGTGCTTTCCAGGGTCTGAACCAAACAAATAGCTTAGAGGTCTTCTTTTTTAAATAAAGATAGCAAGAGAACAAATAAAATTGATAATAGGAGAAAATTAGAAAGTTGCTTACAATTGCATTCTCTATCTGAATCACAAAAGAAAAAAATTGGGTTCAGTGTCCTTTTAAAGGGATATAAAACCCAATTTTTTTCTTTCATGATTTAGATAGAACATAACATTTTAAAAATCTTTCTAATTTACTTCTATTATCATATTTTCTTTGTTTTCTTGTTATCCTTATTTGAAAAACAGAAATGTAAGCTCAAGAGTGTGCACGTGTCTGCAGCACTATATGGCAGCAGTTTTGCCACAATGTTGTACATTAGCAGGAGCACTAGATGGCAGCACTATTTCCTGTCATGTAGTGCTTCAGGCATGTGCACGCTACCCTGCTAGGTATCTCTTCAATAAAGAATAACATGAGAATGAAATAAATTTGATAATAGAAGTAAATTAGAAACTTTTAAAAATTGTATTCTCTATCTAAATCCTGAAAGAAAATGTTTGGGTTTAATGTCCCTTTAATGTCAGCATTTAACAGCACATTTTCTTTCTGTTTTCTACCCCCTAACTCTTATTTCTTTGTTAGTAAACACTCACTGACCAGCATTCTTCTGTTTTAGAGTTGATGATTCAGATAGGGCATGCAATTTTAAAACAACTTTCCAATTTACTTCTATTATCTAATTTGCTCAATTCTTTAGATGTCCTTTGTTGAAGAAATAGCAATGCACATGTGGGAGCCAATCACACAAGGCCTCTATGTGCAGCAACCAATCTAGATATGCTTTTCAGCAAGTCATATCAAGAGAATGAAGCAAATTAGATAATAGAAGTAAATTAGAAAGTTGTTTAAAATGACATGCTCTTGACTTTTGATGCTCTAGAGGCATGCCCTAGCTCTAGAGGTTCCGGTGGAGGAGGAGCTCAACAGGTGTTGCTGAGCCCACAGCTCCAGCCACACACATACTGGCGGTGGATTGTTTTGCGCGCCTGCCCCAAGTCCTGGGGCTTTTTGTAAGGACAGCTTGGTAAAAGCAGCTCTGGAACCCTTTACCAGTGGCCCACCATCCCACTGGTTCATATTAACTTTTTTATTGCCTGGACTCAACTTGTTTCTATTGACCTACCCAGCCTAAAAACTATCTCCCACCACGCTACCTGCGCTCTCTGCTCTGGACTGTATCTCCCTCCCCCTTCAAACTAAACTCTGCCACTCCGCTCAAACTTCAAACTTTGTCTCCCCCACTCCGCCTGTAGCCCTCGCCAGGAAAATCCCCAGCATCTTCGACCGCTCTGTAATTATCTAAACCTTTACCTGTGGCATCGTTGGAAGTGCCCCCCCTGCAGTGTTGCAGCCTGGTGTCCGCCCTCTCCCTCCCCCACCGGTGCTGCGCGGGAGGGAGCTAGGCTGGATTTTGGATTGGGGACCTGATGCTGGAGCCGTCCTCCTCCGGCTGACGCCGGTGCTTGATGCAGCCCTCCTGCTCTCCTCCCACCGTTGCTGCGTGAGGAGAGCCGAGCGTGTTCTTCGATAGGGGCGGAGGGGAAACGGCTACTGGAGGCAGTCCCGTGTCGGCTTGCAGGGACCTGGACATCGCTAGCGAACACGGCGAGCGGACAGGCGGAGGCAAGGGGTGAGTTTACCTGAACTTTTTTCTTACTGCACTGTGGGTCAAACACTGTTCCTGGACACCTGAAGAGGCTCCTAAGGTCTTAGGCCAGACCCGTTAAAAGCCAACTCACTAAAGGCAGAGGTGAATAGGAGGAGGAAGGGGGGAGAAAGGGAAAGAATCAGGCTGTTGGTGAAAGGCCTGGAGGTTTATCAAGGGGGATAAACCAGAGACGCTAAATCGTTTAGAGCACTCAATTACATTCAGCAAGCTCTCTTGCTCCCTATCTTGGTATCATAACTGTGGACTAAAAATATACAAAGGGACAATTTGAACCTAAGAAGAGACCGAGAACAAAAAGACTTCTTCTATGAGAATATTTGCTTAGTCTTTAACAACTTGAATATGCTCCCTCTCTTTCCCCCTCTCTGATACAAAAGTTTCAAAACCTGATACTATTAACTGATCATGTTGCACTTTTCTTCTTATTTTGGATATAACACTGTCTAGCTTTGTCAGTTTGCGTACATACTGATACTACTTATGCAAAAAGGAATTGTCTTTGTTTGATGGCTTTTTAAAGGCGTTACTATGCTACACATATCTTTCTAAAGCTGGGTCATTAAGGCTTAAACTGAATCATATTACTAATCAACATTCTTGCTGACCCTTTGAAAGGTCTACATGATAGTTAGTATAGCTGGAAAAACATAATTTATGTAAGAACTTACCTGATAAATTCATTTCTTTCATATTAGCAAGAGTCCATGAGCTAGTGACGTATGGGATATACATTCCTACCAGGAGGGGCAAAGTTTCCCAAACCTTAAAATGCCTATAAATACACCCCTCACCACACCCACAATTCAGTTTAACGAATAGCCAAGAAGTGGGGTGATAAGAAAAAAGTGCGAAAGCATAAAAAATAAGGAATTGGAATAATTGTGCTTTATACAAAAAAATCATAACCACCACAAAAAAGGGCGGGCCTTATGGACTCTTGCTAATATGAAAGAAATGAATTTATCAGGTAAGTTCTTACATAAATTATGTTTTCTTTCATGTAATTAGCAAGAGTCCATGAGCTAGTGACGTATGGGATAATGACTACCCAAGATGTGGATCTTTCCACACAAGAGTCACTAGAGAGGGAGGGATAAAATAAAGACAGCCAATTCCTGCTGAAAATAATCCACACCCAAAATAAAGTTTAATGAAAAACATAAGCAGAAGATTCAAAACTGAAACCGCTGCCTGAAGTACTTTTCTACCAAAAACTGCTTCAGACGAAGAAAATACATCAAAATGGTAGAATTTGGTAAAAGTATGCAAAGAGGACCAAGTTGCCGCTTTGCAAATCTGATCAATCGAAGCTTCATTCCTAAACGCCCAGGAAGTAGAAACTGACCTAGCAGAATGAGCTGTAATCCTATGAGGCGGAGTTTTACCCGACTTAACATAGGCAAGATGAATTAAAGATTTCAACCAAGATGCCAAAGAAATGGCAGAAGTTTTCTGGCCTTTCTAAAACCGGAAAAGATAACAAATAAACTAGAAGTCTTTCGGAAAGACTTAGTAGCTTCAACATAATATTTCAAAGCTCTAATAACATCCAAAGAATGCAACGATTTCTCCTTAGAATTCTTAGGATTAGGACATAATGAAGGAACCACAATGTCTCTACTAATGTTGTTGGAATTCACAACTTAGGTAAAAATTCAAAAGAAGTTCGCAACACCGCCTTATCCTGATGAAAAATCAGAAAAGGAGACTCACAAGAAAGAGCAGATAATTCAGAAACTCTTCTGGCAGAAGAGATGGCCAAAAGGAACAAAACTTTCCAAGAAAGTAATTTAATATCCAATGAATGCATAGGTTCAAATGGAGGAGCTTGAAGAGCCCCCAGAACCAAATTCAAACTCCAAGGAGGAGAAATTGACTTAATGACAGGCTTTATACGAACCAAAGCTTGTACAAAACAATGAATATCAGGAAGAATAGCAATCTTTCTGTGAAAAAGAACAGAAAGAGCAGAGATTTGACCTTTCAAGGAACTTGCGGACAAACCCTTATCTAAACCATCCTGAAGAAACTGTAATATTCTCGGTATTCTAAAAGAATGCCAAGAAAAAAATGATGAGAAAGACACCAAGAAATATAAGTCTTCCAGACTCTATAATATATCTCTCTGGATACAGATTTACGAGCCTGAAACATAGTATTAATCACAGAGTCAGAGAAACCTCTTTGACCAAGAATCAAGCGTTCAATCTCCATACCTTTAAATTTAAGGATTTCAGATCCTGATGGAAAAAAGGACCTTGAGACAGAAGGTCTGGTCTTAACGGAAGAGTCCACGGTTGGCAAGAGGCCATCCGGACAAGATCCGCATACCAAAACCTGTGAGGCCATGCCGGAGCTACCAGCAGAACAAACGAGCATTCCTTCAGAATCTTGGAGATTACTCTTGGAAGAAGAACTAGAGGCGGAAAGATATAGGCAGGATGATACTTCCAAGGAAGTGATAATGCATCCACTGCCTCCGCCTGAGGATCCCGGGATCTGGACAGATACCTGGGAAGTTTCTTGTTTAGATGAGAAACCATCAGATCTATTTCTGGAAGTTCCCACATTTGAACAATCTGAAGAAATACCTCTGGGTGAAGAGACCATTCGCCCGGATGCAACGTTTGGCGACTGAGATAATCCGCTTTCCAATTGTCCATACCTGGGATATGAACCGCAGAGATTAGACAGGAGCTGGATTCCGCCCAAACCAAAATTCGAGATACTTCTTTCATAGCCAGAGGACTGTGAGTCCCTCCTTGATGATTGATGTATGCCACAGTTGTGACATTGTCTATCTGAAAACAAATGAACAACTCTCTCTTCAGAAGAGGCCAAGACTGAAGAGCTCTGAAAATTGCACGGAGTTCCAAAATATTGATCGGAAATCTCACCTCCTGAGATTCCCAAACCCCTTGTGCCGTCAGATACCCCCACACAGCTCCCCAACCTGTAAGACTTGCATCTGTTGAGATTATAGTCCAGGTCGGAAGAACAAAGAAGCCCCCTGAACTAAACGATGGTGATCTGTCCACCATGTCAGAGAGTGTCGTAAAATCGGTTTAAAGATATTAATTGAGATATCTTTGAGTAATCCCTGCACCATTGGTTCAGCATACAGAGCTGAAGAGGTCGCATGTGAAAACGAGCAAAGGAGATCGCATCTGATGCGGCAGTCCTAAGACCCAACATTTCCATGCATAAGGCTACCAAAGGGAAAGATTGTGACTGAAGGTTTTGACAAGCTGATATCAATGTTAAACTTCTCTTGTCTGACAAGGACAGAGTCATAGACACTGAATCTATCTAGAAACCTAAAAAGGTTACCCTTGTCTGAGGAATCAATGAACTGATTAGTAAATTGATCCTCCAACCATGAACTTGAAGAAACAACACAAGTCGATTCGTATGAGATTCTTCGAAAATGGGAAGACTGAGCAAGTACCAAGATATCGTCCAAATAAGGAAATACCAAAACCCTGTTCTCTGATTACAGAAAGAAGGGCACCGAGAACCTTTGAAAAAAATTCTTGGAACTGAGGCTAGGCCAAACGGTAGAGCCACAAAACTGGTAATGCTTGTCTAAAAAGAGAATCTCAGACACTAAAAGTGATCTGGATGAATCGGAATATGCAGATACACATCCTGTAAATCTATTGTAGACATATAATGCCCTTGCTAAACAAAAGACAGGATAGTCCTACAGTAACCATCTTGAATGTTGGTATCCTAACATAACGATTCAATAATGATAGATCCGGAACTGGTCTGAAGGAATTGAACTTCTTTGGTACAATGAAGAGATAAAATAAAACCCCAGCCCCTGTTCCAGAACTGGAACTGGCATAAATACTCCAGCCAACTCTAGATCTGAAACACATTTCAGAAATGCTGAGCCTTTGCTGTGTTAACTGGGACACGGGAAAGAAAAGAATCTCTTAGCAGGAGGCCTTAACTTGAAGCCAATTCTGTACCTTTCTGAAACAATGTTTCTGAAACCAGAGATTAAGAACGGAATTGATCCAAATTTCTTTGAAGAAAACGTAATCTGCCCCATACCAGCTGAGCTGGAATAAGGGCCGCACCTTCATAGGTACTTAGGAGCTGGCTATAGGTTTCTATAAGGCTTGGATATATTCCAAACTGGAAATAGTTTCCAAACTGATACCGCTCCTGAGGATGAAGGATCAGGCTTTTGTTCCTTGTTGTGAGGAAAGGAACGAAAATGATTATTTACCCCGGAAAGAAAGGGAAAGCAAAGTTGACTTAGAAGACATATCAGCATTCCAAGTTTAATCCATAAAGTTTTTCTAGCTAAAATAGCTAGAGACATATACCTGACATCAACTCTAATGATATCAAAAGATGGTATCACCAATAAAATTATTAGCATGTTATAGAATAATAATAATGCTATAAAATTATGATCTGTTACTTGTTGCGCTAAAGCTTCTAACCAAAAAGTTGAAGCTGCAGCAACATCCGCTAAAAATATAGCAGAAGATTACCTGAACATAAGTAAGCTTTTCTTAGAAAGGATTCAATTTTCCTATCTAAAGGATCCTTAAATGAAGTACTATCTGCCGTAGGAATAGTAGTACATTAGCAGGAGTATAGACAGCCCCATAACCTTAGGGATTTTTGTCCCAAAAAACTCTAATCTGTCAGATGGCACAGGATATAATTTGCTTAAACGTCTAGCAGGAGTAAATAAATTACCCAAATTATTCCATTCCCTGGAAATTACTTCAGAAATAGCATCAGGGAGATAAAACACTTCTGGAATAACTACAGGAGATTTAAAAACCTTATTTAAACGTTTACATTTAGTATCAAGAGGACCAGAATCCTCTATTTCTAATGCAAATAACACTTCTTTAAGTAAAGAACGAATAAATTCCATCTTGAACAAATACAAAGATTTATCAGCATCAACCTCTGAGACAGAAACCTCTGAACCAGAAGAACCATTATCAGTATCAGAATGATGATGTTCATTTAAAAATTCATCTGAAAAAAAGAGAAGTTTTAAAAGACTTTTATGTACACTAGAAGGAGAAATAACAGACATAGCCTTCTTAATGGATTTAAAAAATAAAATCTCTTATGTTATCAGGAACACTCTGAAAATTAGATGTTGACGGAACAGCAACAGGTAATGTAACAGTACTAAAGGAAATTTTATCTGCATTAATAAGTTTGACATGACATGCAATACAAACAACAGCTGGAGAAACAGATACCAAAAGTTTATAGCAGATACACTTAGCTTGGTAGCTTCAGCACTGTGCAGTGATTTTCCTGAAGTATCTTCTGACTCAGTTGCAACGTGGAACATCTTGCAATATGTAAAAGAAAAAAACAACATATAAAGCAAAATTGATCAAATTCCTTAAATGACAGTTTCAGGAATGGGAAAAAAATGCCAGTGAACAAGCTTCTAGCAACCAGAAGCAATAAATAATGGGACTTAAATAATGTGGAGACAAAAATGACGCCCATATTTTTTAGCGCCAAAAAAGACGCCCACATTATTTGGCGCCTAAATGCTTTTGGTGCCAAAAATGACGCCACATCCGGAACGCCGACATTTTTGACGCAAAAAAACGTCAAAAAATGACGCAACTTCCGGCGACACGTATGACACCGGAAATAGAAAAAAAAATTTTGCGCCAAAAAAGTCTGCGCCAAGAATGACGCAATACTAAAAAGGAAATGTAAACTGGCACTACACACATATGCTAAGTAAGGAAAAGAATCTGTGAAACAGATTCCGGTGCTGTCCCTTAAATTAATATAAACAGGAGAGAGACAGAAAAGACAGGGGCTTAAATAGCACTCATCCTTACTAATTATTCGATATAAAATTAATATACTTTAATATTAGAAGTTAAAAATAGGGTAGTACATCCCTAATAAATCCTAAACCCACTACCATAGATACAAAAAGCAAAAACAAACACCAAACCGACAGTCACTTTTCTGTTTCCTGGCCGATAACAGGAGACGTCGGCATCAGGTGGCTGAAGTGACTGTACAGTATTGGAGTAAAGTAATTAAAACAAACGCGTTTCGGCTAATATATAGCCTTTATCAATGCTATACTTTACAGTGTCAAATCGTTTAAGCCGAAGCTCAAGCGTGTATGGCCTTATATACTGGTCTATAGCTTCACAAACCGCCAATCCAAAGTGTCAAGAGGGAAACGCCTACATATTGTCCAATTGTATTGTGCGGCCAGAAAACACCCTCCGTTTTGACTACTGTGTATGGCTAAGGAATGTTACTTCCGCTATAACCTACACGCTCATTGGATGACTAAAAAGACCTATCACATGTGCCTGATTCTATGGTACCAATGTTGCGATCATAATGTCCTGTCAGGGAAACAAAAATATGCTTTTAAACACGATCGGTTATTTATAAAGCATCACTATGTGACACAACTGTATCATGTGGATGAATTAGTAACGATCGTGATAAGCATAACAGTACACTGATGCGGACGTCTTAAAAACAACCAAATTACATCAGGATCCAACTGAACACACTATAAGTTTGTCAGATACAGGAACATACCAATTATAGTTATTTATATATTACTGGAGTATCCTATATCGTAAAAAGTGCGACTTAGTATTATATTAATAAATTACAATTGGATTTCAGGTTAGATGGTAAGTATTAAGACTATGATCATATGCCTGAGCAGCAGTGTCAGTATGTAACATTAAAGCTTTATTATAATTGACATTTTTCCACTAAGAACACAGTATCATTCCTACTTTTAACAGTAATGCAGATAATTGTGTACATCCCTTTATACTCGTATCCATATAAGTAGTATTAATGAATTTATAGGGATATTAAAATCACTTCCGAATAGGACTGCATCTGTATGTATGAGGATATTTAGATATATGTATATAGTGATCATTAATTCAATAATTCAAAGTATGTAAGGTATGTTACAGCTGACATAAGCTCAATATAATGCCATTATGGGTCATGTCATTAAGATACCAACATAACCGTAATGGACTCGGTTACCATATATAAAAAGGGGCATTAGGTGGTCTAAAAGTCATCCAATTAGATATACACCCAGTAATTATTATACTCATTCATACCATTAGGCATGACGGTATTCAGATTAAAAACCCACTTAGTTTCCATCTGTAATAATTTATTCTCAGTACTTCCCCCTCTTATTCCAGGCTTAAGTCTTTCCAAACCCCAACATTTTAAAGCATTAGTTTTTCCATTATGGGCATGTAGAAAGTGTCTCGCGACACTTGTGATTTGTTTATGTCTATCCACATCCCTCTGGGCAGTCCTTATATTACTAAGATGTTCTGTAATACGTGTTCCCATACTCCTTGTTGTCATGCCAACATAGTATAAATTACAGCTGCAAGAGATACAGTAGATGACATTAGTGCTCTGGCAGTTAATATGTTGTCTAATTTTACACGTATTACCAAATCTATCCACTATTGTTTGTTTTTTAACCATATGCTGGCATATTGAACAGTGCCCACACGCGATAGAACCCTCATATATAGGTGATTTGTTAGCATTTCTGTCATAATGGCTTGTTATAAGCGTATCCCTGATATTGTTTGCTCGCCTATATGTTAATAGAGGTCTATCTGGTATAGCAATGGTTTCAATAGTTCGTCTCTGGTAAGGACATGCCAATGTTGTTGTAAAATGTTGGTAATTTTATCACTTTGTGTGGAATATGTAGTGATACATCGCAGGGGAGTATTATTTTCTTTAACTTTAGGAGTTAATAACTCTCTCCTATCCTTTTGAAGTGCTCTGTTATAGGCTTTAGCCAATGATTTTCTAGAGTAGCCTCTTTCAAGTAGTCTCTTTCTTAGATCAGAATGACGCAATAAAATGAAGCATTTTCTGCCCCCGCGAGCCTAACAGCCCACAGGGAAAAAGTCAAATTTTTTAAGGTAAGAAAAAATGATTGAAACAAATGCATTTATCCCAAATATGAAACTGACTGTCTGAAAAATAAGGAATGTTGAACATTCTGAGTCAAGGCAAATAAATGTTTGAATACATATATTTAGAACTTTATAAATAAAGTGCCCAACCATAGCTTAGAGTGTCACAGAAAATAAGATTTACTTACCCCAGGACACTCATCTACATGTTTGTAGAAAGCCAAACCAGTACTGAAACGAGAATCAGCAGAGGTAATGGTATATATAAGAGTATATCATCGATCTGAAAAGGGAGGTAAGAGATGAATCTCTACGACCGATAACAGAGAACCTATGAAATAGACCCCGTAGAAGGAGATCACTGCATTCAAATAGGCAATACTCTCCTCACATCCCTCTGACATTCACTGCACGCTGAGAGGAAAACCGGGCTCCAACTTGCTGCGGAGCGCATATCAACGTAGAATCTAGCACAAACTTACTTCACCACCTCCATCGGAGGCAAAGTTTGTAAAAACTGAATTGTGGGTGTGGTGAGGGGTGTATTTATAGGCATTTTAAGGTTTGGGAAACTTTGCCCCTCCTGGTAGGAATGTATATCCCATACGTCACTAGCTCATGGACTCTTGCTAATTACATGAAAGAAAGCAAAATTTATCTGTATTACCTGAGTTTTTTCCCTGCCCTATGTCTAGGAAAAAGATACAATAGGGATACAGGCAGCAATCCCCTGACCTACCTGTAGTACTCAATACTTTATTACAATAATAGTAAACAGGGGTAATCTCCCCTAGTTCCTTCTCTTAGAAATAAAATACCTCTAATCAAGTCCTTAGATATTAAAGAAGTCCCTGAATCAATATTATCTGCTTATTCATATCACCTACTACCAATAAGAGCATGGTAACTCCTGATACTCAGTATACTGAAAATTACTGGGCCACAAGAAAATAAGTATATGTCCAGCACTGTGCAATATTTGGTAGTCTCAGTCTCTAACAAACTTGAATATGCTCCTTCACTTTCTCCCTCTCTGATACAAAAGTTTCAAAACCTGATACTATTAACTGATTATGTTGCACTTTTCTCTTTGTTCTGGATATAACACTGTCTAGCTTTGTCAGATTGCGTACATACTTATACTACTTATGCAAAAAGGAATTGTCTCTGTTTGATGGCTTTTTAAAGGCGTTACTACGCTACATATATCTTACTAAAGCTGGGTCATTAAGGCTCAAACTGAATCTTATTACTAATCAACACTCTTGCTGACCCTTTGAAAGGTCTACATGATAGTTAGTATAGCTGGAAAAGCAAAATGTATCTGTATTACCTGAGTTTTTTCCCTGCCCTGTGTCTAGGAAAAAGATACAATAGGGACACAGGCAGCAATCCCCTGACCTACCTGTAGTATTCAATACTTTATCACAATAATAGTAAACAGGGGTAATCTCTCCTAGTTCCTTCTCTTAGAAATAAAATACCTCTAATCAAGCCCTTAGATATTAAAGAAGTCCCTGAATCAATATTATCTGCTTACCCATATCACCTACTACCAATAAGAGCATGGTAACTCCTGATACTCAGTACACTGAAAGATCCTGGGCCATAAGAAAATAAGTATATGTCCAGCACTGTGCAATATTTGGTAGTCTCAAAATTTGGGAAAGATACTCTATCTCAGCTATTTTGCATTAAAACTAAAAATACAACAAGAGCACTGATAATTGACCTCCTATTGCTAAAGAGGTTTTCTACCAACTTACTGTCGTTATTACTCTGTCAAATATCCTAAACCCAGTGATTAAAAATACTAAAGCCCTCATACCTTAGAAAAAGCGAGCAGATAAATAATATATAGGGCTAACGCGAATACACAACGTTACTCTAAACGCCTCTTCCCTTTTTTTTTTTTTTTTTTTTTTTTTTTTTTCTTCCCCTCCCCCCCCTCTCCTTCTTTCTCCCCTTTTCACTCATCTACACAAATCACCCAAACTGCACGTAAATTAAGTAGGGCATCACAAGTCACAGCCCGACACTGAATTGGCGCATTTCCTTGCGCCCACCTCACTGATTTCCTTTTAGGGATCTTGAGATATATTCCCTCCCTAGCTCACTTTCTCCTTTTTTTTTTTTTTTTTTTATCACAAGCAACACAATTGAAAAATTCCACACGAAGGCACTACCCTAGATCTGGTGCACTCACAAGTTCCTACCCGACTCAATCACTTCCCCTAGGCCACGTACCATCTCCCCACATTCCCCCACTTCCCTTGCACTCCCACGTTTTTTTTTTTGGTTTTTTTTCCCCCTCTCTCCTTCTCTCTTCTTCTTTCTCTTCTATAGAGAAGTACATGGATACATTTCTTGGTATCTCTTCTAAAGCACCCTCACCAGGAATGGCAGGTAGACAAAGAGATAAGAAATCCAAAAACACACAGGACTCAGTAGCTGAGATTCAATCAACTTTATTAAGTGCAGCCACACCTGAAGTACTAAATGTCCAAAACTTAGTTGCCAGCATTTCCGATGCCCTCTCTCCCAAATTCGATGCTCTTAGGATGGAAATTAAGCAGGATATTTCCTCCCTATCACAGGAAATTAGACAATTCTCCTCAAGAATGCAGGAGGTCGAGCAGAGAGTATCGGATCTGGAAGACACGGTAGTAGTACAAGGCACTAAGCTGGACAGCATCAGTAGCAGTAATCAAAAAATCCTTATGAGACTAGAAGACCTTGAAAACCGTAGCAGAAGAAATCACATCAGAATAATAGGTCTTCCAGAGGAGAAACAATATGAGGACCTTGCCCTCTTTGTTTCTGACACACTAAAGACAGCTCTCAAACTCTCGCCCTTACACAACAACATCTTGGTAGAGAGGGCCCACAGATTGGGCCCATCACAGTTAGCTCAAAAATTCAATAGGCCTAGACCTGTTATTGTAAAGCTACTCAATTACCAGGACAAAATCTCTATTCTCCAGCATTACCGTAAAACACAACCTCTCTTTATTAATGGAGCTAAGATCCTTATTTTTCAGGATTTCTCGGCTGAGACAGCTTCCAAGAGGAGAGATCTGGCACCTATATGCACTAAATTTATAAATTCTGGAATAAATGCGACCATACTTTTCCCAGCTAAATTAAAAGTTACTGTGAATGGAACAGTACATTTTTTTCTGGAGGCACACACAGCCGAGAAATTCTTCTCATCTTTAGACTCCCTAGCAACAGACGATGTAGCTCCCACTTAAACAGGGTAGGTTCGATAACTGGGAAGACCCCCTATGTAGGGCTAAATGGGGCAAGTTACATACGTGTCAGGTGTTTTTTTTTTTTTTTTTTTTTTTTCTTTCTTCTCCACTCCCTCTTCCCCTACCTCTCTCCCTCACCTTACTTTCATGCTATAAAGACACAGAAAAATAGAAAAACTTAGAATAGTTTCGTGGAATGTGGGAGGGATCTCCACCCCCATTAAACGGAAAACCATATTAACACAACTAAGGAAATATCAGACTGATATAGGGTTAATCCAGGAAACCCATCTCAATTCAGAATAATCTAACAAACTTAAGTCCTCATGGGTAAGAGACGTATACTTCTCGCCAAGCATAGGCAAAAAAAGGGGAGTGGCAATCTTAATTGGTAAAAGAGCTCAGCTTGAGGTGATCCACTGCGAGCCTGATCCGGAGGGGAGATATGTCCTAATAAAAGTAAAAATCGCCCAGGAAATTTATACAATTTGCAATCTATATGGCCCTAATACCCTTGACCCAGAATTCTGGAATAGAATTCAAACTAAACTCCTCCTGTACAATCAGGGGCTATCAATTATAGGTGGCGATTTCAACATGGCACCGCACTCCCCATTAGATAGACTCAGAGAATCCATGAAGCAAAAAAAACAGAAAAAGGATAATTTAGAATCTAAAATGTTTAAGAAACTAAAACAAAACCTAGCATTATACGATATCTGGAGAAGTCAGAATCCAGATGCTCAGGAATTCACGTGCCTCTCAAAAGCGCATAAAACTATGTCTCGCATAGATCTATTTCTCGTAGATGAGCGCTTGGGCTCCTTGAGAGCGCAAGCAGGAATCACCCCTATATTGCTATCAGATCACGCCCCTATTACTTTAGACATCAACCCTGAACAATCAAGATTCAAATCTTCGCGCTTCTTTTTTCCATATTATCTAGCGACAGATATGAAATTTAAAACCCACATTAGATCTAAATTTGAGGAATATCTCCGGTTTAATTCAGAATACATCGAACGTCCAGAATTGTTCTGGGAAGCCGCCAAGGCGGTCCTTAGAGGAGAAATCCTAACCTACAATGTAGCCCTGACCAAGAAATTGAAGGTAAGGGAGAGAGAGATACAAAAAGCACTAACTAATGCATATAATAAATTCATATTACAGAAGAACGCCTTAAACTGGTCTAAGTACATACAGGCTAAGGAAGCCCGGGATACATTCTCTCTGACTCAACAAACACAAAAGGAATTAAAAACCCAGGCTAAACTTTATAGATTTGGGAACAAGTCCGGAAAGATGCTTGCCAGAATGGTCAATAACGAAAAAAAGCAACCCTACATCGAAGAACTTCTAGAGAAGGGTGTGCAAATCCTAAATTCGGATAAAATCACATCCACATTGGTGAAATATTATCAGGAGCTATACTCCTGTAAAGGCTATGATCACGACAAGGCTACGGAGTTCTGGAATATGATCAAAAGCCCTTCACTAACGGACGAAGACATCAGCAGCCTTAACTCCCCCATATCAGCGCAAGAACTAACTGAGGCAATCTCTGGTCTTCCCACTAATAAGGCAGCAGGTCCGGATGGCTTACCTGGTGAATTTTACAAAATTCTCTCTTTAGAAATTTCTCCATATTTAATAAATTTATATAACGATTTCTACATGAATGGTAAACCGGTTCCTCCTTCATTCTCGGCATCACATACAACTCTGATCCTCAAGGAAGGGAAGGACCCAAGGCTCAAAGAATCTTATAGGCCAATAGCCTTACTCAATTCAGATTATAAGATTCTCACCTCCATTTTAGCAGCTCGACTACAGCAAATACTTCCACAGGTAATCCATCCGGACCAAGCGGGCTTCATGAATGGACGGAACTCCTCGGCAAAAATAAGGGAATTATTACTTACACTTGAATATCTGGAAAAGGCCCGGCAGACAGGAGGGGGGAGAGAGGAAATGCCCGGAGCACCGGACATGGCTATTCTGTCCATTGATGCAGAAAAAGCGTTTGACTCTGTCACTTTCAAGCATCTCAACACCTCCCTGACAAAATTTGGAATTAAGGGCAAATTCTCTGAATTTGTTGAGAACCTTTATAAAGGCTCAGCTACACGCCTAATCATTAATGGCATGGCATCCCCATCAATAACTCTGGAAAGAGGAACCCGCCAGGGGTGTCCTCTCTCCCCTCTCCTGTTCAATGTGGCCATTGAGCCTTTGGCAATCATGGTAAGACAAAACCTGGAAGGAATTAAGATTTCAAATCATGAAATGAAAATCGGTCTATATGCAGACGATGTACTATTATATATATCTAACACTAAAATTAACATCCCAAAACTTATGCAAATAATAGACCATTTTGGTACCTTCTCAGGATACAAAATAAACACAGCTAAGTCAGAAATTCTCTGGATCCGTAGGGATAAAGACTCTTGTATAGAAAACCCTTTCAAGAGAATAACAGACTCATTTAAATACTTGGGAATAAATGTTCCGGTGAATGCCGATAAACTATATGAACTTAACATACCCCCTATTATTAGGCAAATCAAAGAGAAGCTGAGGACCTGGCACACACTTCCACTCTCGGTTTCGGGTCGAGTGGCAATATTTAAGATGGTTCTTCTCCCGAAACTGCTTTACATACTTCTGAATGTCCCAGTAATCCTGTACGAAAAGGATGTAAGATTAATCAATAGCTTGATTAGCCAATTTCTTTGGCAAGGGAAAAAAGCATGAATTTCCCTTAAAAAACTCTCCCTCCCATGCAATTCCGGAGGTATGGCACTGCCAGATATTAGAGCATACAACCTCAGCTCCTTGGCACGAATAGCTAGTAGCTGGATCTTATCTAAGGATTATATTTTAAATAACCATCTTGAAAGTAATGTTTGCGATCCTTACCTTCCCCTAGCACTCCTACACTCCCCTCCTAAAGAGCTACCCCTAGAAATTAAAAGACTTAAATCTATATCCAACCCTATCAAGGCTTGGTGGAAAATATCAAAGCTTCTATCTTTTAACCCTAAAACTTCAAAACACCTCACCTTGATAGGGAACCCAAAGTTTCAACCCGGTCTACAGTCTGAGGTTTTCAATAGATGGCACAATAACGGATTAAATAAACTGATCTTACTGATAGATGGGGATGGAAAAACCATTAAAACATTTGAAAAACTAAAAGGGGAATATAACTTACCCAACAAAGACTTCTTTGCTTATTTACAGATAAGGCATTATTTCTTGGAAACAACTAGAGAGGTAGGATGGTCTTGGAAATTAGGTAAACTTGAAAACTGGCTTACACTTATGACTGTGGATCGGATATCTATCTCTGTATGTTATCATCTTTTGGCTATTAGCAGGGGCAACCAGAATTTAGCAAGACTTGCTCTAACATGGACTTCACTGTCAGAACACAATAGGGTAGACTCAAAAACAGTGCAACATTCTATAAGCAAAGTGAAAAAAACAACTCTCTCAGCTACTTGGCGGGAAGCACATATCAAAATTCTTCATAGGGCATACTTTACTCCGGAAACGGGTCCCAGGGTTCACAACTCAGGCTTTGATAAATGCCCCAAATGCTCACTCCCGGCAGCCAACTTAGAACACATGTTTTGGTTCTGTCCAAAAGTAAGAAATACTTGGTGCAAGTTAGAATATTGGCTGAATAAGGTGCTGAAAATTCCCCCTGTAACTCTTACTCTATATCAAATTATATTATGTAACGATAATCTAACTGAACGCCACCCTAATGATAACTTGATCTCTGTCTCGATATTAGCTACTAGATACTTAATTTGTAAAAAATGGAAAACGCGCTCAGTGCCCAGCGTATGCGAAATCCAAAACTGTCTAAAAAAGCAATGCTTATTAGAGCAAAAAGATACAGACATAGACAATGAAGAGGACATAAGGAATTTTTTCAACAAATGGGCAATATATATTAAATCACTCCCTGAAAATGAAAAAGAATATATGATCTTCCCATTTCAAAATTCTGAACTAATCTTACTAGGTATCTGGTAGCTGGGCGAGGTGAATGAGAGATGGTCACCTTCCCTTCCCCTTCCTTTTTTTTTTTTTTTTTTTTTTTTTTTTGGTTGTTTTTGTTTTATTTTGTTTTGTTTTAATTTAAATAAAATTAAAAAAAAAACTCCAACAATGAGTAATGACCAAATAGGTGGATAATTCAGGTTAATTTATTGTATATATGAATTGTAATATATACTTCATGGTTGTTTGATATTGTTTCTCGTTTTTTTTTCTGTTAACATAACATGTATGACAAACTGAAATATCTCTTGTTCTTTTTTGTCACTATGGATATTGTATTCATTGTTGGTTATAAATAAATATTTAAAAAAATGACATGCTCTTTCTAAATCATGAAAGAAAAAAAATTGGGTTTCATGTCCCTTTAATTTGTAATTAGAATGTCTTTGAAACAGTTTAAAAGTCAAATTTTATCAATATTTAAAAATAACCAGGAAAAGTGATTGTTTATAAAATAGTGAACATATATTGAAAAATATGCTATGCAAAACAGGCCAGAATTAGCTTTTTAGAGGCAAAATTTCTTGATTAATATAACTCAAAAAAATAAAACATGTTAAAAGTTATATTAACACAATTTCCAGATCAATTGGATTAGTAAGAATTCTCAAAGCATTCGCAGTGTGAAAAACACTGAAGGATTTGTTGTAATTATTGGAGTGACTCTGATTCTGAAAACAGCTGATTATGTTATAAAATATGTTTTCAAAGACATCTTCTAACAAACTAGAATAGAGCACAAACATATATTTCAATAGGGTATTCTATACCACTTAAAACCACCTTAGGCTTTAAAGAAACAAAAAATATCAATATTAAAAATGTCTAATGTGCTAAAGCATCTCTGCACCTTAAACAAAAATTAAAAAGGTGAGAACAAGCAAGATAGACCCTTGGCACATTATCTGCAGAAAAAGATTAAATATAATTCTATTTTAAAAATTAAAGATACAGTATCTGTGGCCATGCACATTTTGATTCTTATAGTATAGCTGAAGCTTTCAGGGAATATGATAATAACCCTTATAACCTTCTGTTAACACAGGAAATGGCCCCAGACCCCTCTACTCTAGCTACTGTCATTCAGGAATATCTCAACAATAAAAATTATTTTATTTATCTGGGATAGGTCACATTAAAATGAATATATTTCCTCAGCTATTATATATTCTTTAGACCCTTCCTATGTCAATACCTGATAATTCTATATCTAACCTGTAAATAGCTTTTAGCAACTTTTTCTGGGACAAGAAACCATATGGTGGATGGGGTTTGTGAGAATGAGAGCAGACAAACATTAGTGTTCTCATCATTGTGAAAAGGTGAAAAGATATTTAATATATATCTGGTGAACAATAAAGAAATTTAAGAAAATCCTTTCTAAGTCTCAGGTGCTGGGATTTGTTATTAATACATTTAGTTTAGAGTAAAGTGACCAAACTCTATCCCGTGCACGAGCACGTTTATTATGGTTTTAGTTTTTAGGTAGTGCTGTCACTAATTTATTTTAATTTTGCAAAATATAGATATTTATAGTTCAATGCAAATTCTCTGGGAAACTTATTTGGGGAAATGATTAATAATGTATATTTAGAGTATTGAATGGGCTTTGTGGTGTGGATACAATGAAGATCATATAACTTGTTTGTATTATTTAAGACTGTTACTATATAGTTTAAATGTTAAAATGAATCAGTTTCTTGTCTCATTTTATGTTATTTGTACAATGTTTAATTTGTATTTTCAATAAAGCTGAATAAAAAAAAAAGTCTAATGTGCTAGGGCATTTTATTATTAATCCACCCTACAAAGGGGTTAAACTCTTAGTCAAAGTATCACTAAGGACAGCTGTTAACCCAATAAGCTGGGATTAAACACAGAGAAGAGCAGGGTCACTAGTCTTAAAATTACATGTTAGAGCATGTCATGTTTCACATCTTATGGTCCTTAAAGGAATAGGAAAGTCAAAATTAAACTTGCATGATTCAGATAGAGCATGTTATTTCAAGTCACTTTTAAATTCACTTCTATTTTCAAATGTGCTTCGTTCTATTGTTATCCCTTTTTGAAAAAGAATATGCACATATCCTACACTAGTGGAAGCTAGCTGCTGATTGGTGCCTGCACACATTTGTCTCTGTGATTGGCTAACTAGATGTTTTCAGCTAACTGCCAGTAGTACAATGATGTTCCTTCTGCAAAGGATGACAAGACAATGAAGCAAATTTGATAATATAAGTAAATTGGAAAGTTGTTTGAAATTGTATGTTCTATCGAAATCATGAAAGAAAATGTTGGGGTTTCCTGTCCCTTTAAGCTTTGGACTAGTAGTGCATTGTAGCTACAGAGGTGATTTCAAATATGTTTTTGATCCATTTGCAAGGGGTAAAAAATGAGCTATTTGCCAGCAACAGTGCAATAATGAAATGTTCCAGCTCGTTAGTGCCCTTTTAGGTTCCTCTAATATAACAATTAGCTTTTTTTGGCATACAATGAAGGAAAATGTGGAAGCGCTTAGATTAAAACTGAACTACAGGGCACTGAGATTGAAATATCATGAATGCAACATTTCATTTGGAAATGAATGATCAGTTGATTTGCAAATGTTTACAAAAAACAGAAGTTGTTACAATCAACTCATTGACATTACAGTGCCACACCATTGTATATAAAGACTGAAAGATAAAAAAAAGTAGCTATTTTCAGGGCTGGACTGGGAATACACATCAGCCCTGGAATTCATTTATAAACAAAGACTGCACAAATACAATTTAACAAAGACCAAAGGATTATACAATCACAGAGTGACTGGGGGAAGGGGCGGGGAGGGAGGATTTAATTTATTCCCCCTCTTTTATTTTTTCTTCTCCCCTATCTCTACCGCTAACTTTTTCCACTCTCTACTTTCACTTATCGTTTCCTCTTCACTATTGCACCTCATATTACTGAGCTGATATGGATTCTGTATTTAAAGGGACAGTATACTGTAAAAAAAGTTTTTCCCTTAATGTGTTTACAATTGCTTTTTTTTTTACCAACTTCAGAGTAAAAAATGTATTAATATTAGCTTTTTAAGGTTTATTTGTGTATATTAAAGCTCTGATTTTATCTTTTGAAGCCACAACCTAATAAAATGGGTTGAGCTTGTAGGTATAATCAGATCTCATTACTTTATCACCATGTGTACATATATTTCCATAAAACAATCACCAGTACTTGGAGAGAACAATGGAAAATCAACATTGTATTACCTTATCTCTGCTATATCCTACTGGGAGTGTAATTTCTTCTGCTGGCTGTGTTTACAAATCTTATTTATAGCTTGGACCTGCGGCCACAAACTTTCAGAATAGGTGGGGATACCACATGCTAAATCAACTATTTCAAATGCCAATATAAGGGTAAAGGAGCTACTTGTAAACAATGTAATACACTCCAGCAGGTAAAGTGGATCATTGGGAACAAATTAAAGGGGAGAAAAAATTTGAGTAAACTGTCCCTTTAATTATTTACAGCAGCTACTTGGGAACTTTCCTTACCATACTAGATGGAACTGCTTCTATATTGTGAATAACCAGAGATCATTCCCATTCCACTGTGTTGATCCCCTAATATGTTGTAACCTTGAGTTTCCATTGTTCAGTTGTACCTTTCTGTATACAAATGTCATGGAAAACTTAAAATATCATAAATATTAAAAATAAAAAAGCAGCCCTAGAAAAATAAAAGAGCAGCCCTATATTCCGTCTATAGAATGAAAACACAACTGGCGGCATACAGAGCAGAGCAAGACGGTGACCAGCTGGCCAGCCCAGTCCTGCCTTTCACTGCCTTCATTAATAATAATATAGCAATCAGTTACATACTTTTTGAATGCATAGCTTTGCAAATTATGATAAAAAAAACACAGCAATATGTGCAACTGAGGATAACTCTGTAGCCCTGTGTTTTAGAAGCTGCGAAAGAAAGAAAGAAAGAAAGAAAGAAAGATAGAAAGAAAGAAAGAAAGGAAGAAAGAAAGAAAGAAAGAAAGAAAGAAAGAAAGGAAGAAAGAAAGAAAGAAAGAAAGAAAGAAAGAAAGAAAGAAAGAAAGGAAGGAAGGAAGGAAGAAAGAAAGAAAGAAAGAAAGAAAGAAAGGAAGGAAGGAAGAAAGAAAGAAAGAAAGAAAGAAAGAAAGAAAGAAAGAAAGAAAGAAAGAAAGAAAGAAAGAAAGAAAGAAAGAAAGAAAGAAAGAAAGAAAGAAAGAAAGAAAGAAAGATAGGAAGAAAGAAAGAAAGAAAGAAAGAAAGAAAGAAAGAAAGAAAGAAAGAAAGAAAGATAGGAAGAAAGAAAGAAAGAAAGAAAGATAGGAAGAAAGAAAGAAAGAAAGAAAGAAAGATAGGAAGAAAGAAAGAAAGAAAGAAAGAAAGATAGGAAGAAAGAAAGAAAGAAAGAAAGAAAGATAGGAAGAAAGAAAGAAAGAAAGAAAGAAAGAAAGAAAGATAGGAAGAAAGAAAGAAAGAAAGATAGGAAGAAAGAAAGAAAGAAAGAAAGAAAGAAAGAAAGAAAGAAAGAAAGAAAGAAAGATAGGAAGAAAGAAAGAAAGAAAGAAAGAAAGAAAGAAAGAAAGAAAGATAGGAAGAAAGAAAGAAAGAAAGATAGGAAGAAAGAAAGATAGGAAGAAAGAAAGAAAGAAAGAAAGAAAGAAAGAAAGAAAGAAAGATAGGAAGAAAGAAAGAAAGAAAGATAGGAAGAAAGAAAGAAAGAAAGAAAGAAAGAAAGATAGAAAGAAAGAAAGAAAGAAAGAAAGAAAGAAAGAAAGAAAGAAAGATAGGAAGAAAGAAAGAAAGAAAGAAAGAAAGATAGGAAGAAAGAAAGAAAGAAAGAAAGAAAGAAAGAAAGATAGGAAGAAAGAAAGAAAGAAAGATAGGAAGAAAGAAAGAAAGAAAGAAAGAAAGAAAGAAAGATAGGAAGAAAGAAAGAAAGAAAGAAAGATAGAAAGAAAGAAAGATAGAAAGAAAGAAAGATAGGAAGAAAGAAAGAAAGATAGGAAGAAAGAAAGAAAGAAAGAAAGATAGAAAGAAAGAAAGAAAGAAAGAAAGAAAGAAAGAAAGAAAGATAGGAAGAAAGAAAGAAAGAAAGAAAGAAAGATAGAAAGAAAGATAGAAAGAAAGAAAGAAAGAAAGAAAGAAAGAAAGAAAGAAAGAAAGATAGAAAGAAAGATAGAAAGAAAGAAAGAAAGAAAGAAAGAAAGATAGGAAGAAAGATAGGAAGAAAGAAAGAAAGAAAGAAAGAAAGAAAGATAGGAAGAAAGAAAGAAAGAAAGAAAGATAGGAAGAAAGAAAGAAAGAAAGAAAGAAAGATAGGAAGAAAGAAAGAAAGAAAGAAAGAAAGAAAGAAAGAAAGAAAGAAAGAAAGATAGGAAGAAAGAAAGAAAGAAAGATAGAAATAAAGAAAGAAAGAAAGAAAGAAAGAAAGAAAGAAAAAAAGAAAGAAAGAAAGAAAGATAGGAAGAAAGAAAGAAAGAAAGATAGGAAGAAGAAAGAAAGAAAGAAAGAAAGAAAGAAAGAAAGAAAGAAAGAAAGAAAGAAAGAAAGAAAGATAGGAAGAAAGAAAGAAAGAAAGAAAGAAAGATAGGAAGAAAGAAAGAAAGATAGGAAGAAAGAAAGAAAGAAAGAAAGATAGAAAGATAGAAAAAAAGAAAGAAAGAAAGAAAGATAGGAAGAAAGAAAGAAAGAAAGATAGGAAGAAAGAAAGAAAGAAAGAAAGAAAGAAAGAAAGAAAGAAAGATAGGAAGAAAGAAAGAAAGAAAGATAGGAAGAAAGAAAGAAAGAAAGAAAGATAGGAAGAAAGAAAGAAAGATAGGAAGAAAGAAAGAAAGATAGGAAGAAAGAAAGAAAGAAAGAAAGAAAGAAAGAAAGAAAGAAAGAAAGAAAGAAAGAAAGAAAGATAGGAAGAAAGAAAGAAAGATAGAAAGAAAGAAAGAAAGAAAGAAAGAAAGAAAGAAAGAAAGAAAGAAAGATAGGAAGAAAGAAAGAAAGAAAGAAAGAAAGAAAGATAGGAAGAAAGAAAGAAAGAAAGAAAGAAAGAAAGAAAGAAAGATAGGAAGAAAGAAAGAAAGAAAGAAAGAAAGAAAGAAAGAAAGAAAGATAGGAAGAAAGAAAGAAAGAAAGAAAGAAAGAAAGAAAGATAGGAAGAAAGAAAGATAGAAAGAAAGAAAGATAGGAAGAAAGAAAGAAAGATAGGAAGAAAGAAAGAAAGAAAGAAAGAAAGAAAGAAAGAAAGAAAGATAGGAAGAAAGAAAGAAAGAAAGATAGGAAGAAAGAAAGAAAGAAAGAAAGAAAGAAATGAAGAAAGAAAGAAAGATAGAAAGAAAGAAAGAAAGAAAGAAAGAAGGAAAGAAAGAAAGAAAGATAGGAAGAAAGAAAGAAAGAAAGATAGAAAGATAGAAAGAAAGAAAGATAGGAAGAAAGAAAGAAAGAAAGAAAGAAAGAAAGAAAGAAAGAAAGAAAGAAAGAAAGAAAGAAAGATAGGAAGAAAGAAAGAAAGATAGAAAGAAAGAAAGAAAGAAAGAAAGAAAAAAAGAAAGAAAGAAAGAAAGATAGGAAGAAAGAAAGAAAGAAAGATAGGAAGAAAGAAAGAAAGAAAGAAAGAAAGAAAGAAAGAAAGAAAGAAAGATAGGAAGAAAGAAAGAAAGAAAGAAAGATAGGAAGAAAGAAAGAAAGATAGGAAGAAAGAAAGAAAGATAGAAAGATAGAAAGATAGGAAGAAAGAAAGAAAGAAAGAAAGAAAGATAGGAAGAAAGAAAGAAAGAAAGAAAGAAAGATAGAAAGATAGGAAGAAAGAAAGAAAGAAAGAAAGAAAGAAAGAAAGATAGGAAGAAAGAAAGATAGGAAGAAAGAAAGAAAGAAAGAAAGAAAGAAAGAAAGAAAGATAGGAAGAAAGAAAGATAGGAAGAAAGAAAGATAGGAAGAAAGAAAGAAAGAAAGAAAGAAAGAAAGAAAGAAAGAAAGAAAGAAAGATAGGAAGAAAGAAAGATAGAAAGAAAGAAAGAAAGATAGGAAGAAAGAAAGAAAGATAGAAAGATAGAAAGATAGGAAGAAAGAAAGAAAGAAAGAAAGAAAGATAGGAAGAAAGAAAGAAAGAAAGAAAGAAAGAAAGATAGAAAGATAGGAAGAAAGAAAGAAAGAAAGAAAGAAAGAAAGAAAGAAAGAAAGAAAGATAGGAAGAAAGAAAGAAAGAAAGAAAGAAAGAAAGAAAGAAAGAAAGAAAGAAAGAAAGAAAGAAAGAAAGAAAGAAAGAAAGAAAGAAAGAAAGAAAGAAAGAAAGAAAGAAAGAAAGAAAGAAAGAAAGAAAGAAAGAAAGATAGGAAGAAAGAAAGAAAGAAAGATAGAAATAAAGAAAGAAAGAAAGAAAGAAAGATAGAAATAAAGAAAGAAAGAAAGAAAGAAAGAAAGAAAAAAAGAAAGAAAGAAAGAAAGATAGGAAGAAAGAAAGAAAGATAGAAAGATAGAAAGATAGGAAGAAAGAAAGAAAGAAAGAAAGAAAGATAGGAAGAAAGAAAGAAAGAAAGAAAGAAAGATAGAAAGATAGGAAGAAAGAAAGAAAGAAAGAAAGAAAGAAAGAAAGAAAGAAAGATAGGAAGAAAGAAAGAAAGATAGAAAGATAGGAAGAAAGAAAGAAAGAAAGAAAGAAAGAAAGAAAGAAAGAAAGAAAGAAAGAAAGAAAGAAAGAAAGAAAGATAGGAAGAAAGAAAGAAAGAAAGAAAGAAAGAAAGAAAGATAGAAGAAAGAAAGAAAGAAAGAAAGAAAGATAGAAGAAAGAAAGATAGGAAGAAAGAAAGAAAGAAGATAGGAAGAAAGAAAGAAAGAAAGAAAGAAAGAAAGAAGAAAGAAGAAAGAAAGAAAGAAAGAAAGAAAGAAAGAAAGAAAGAAAGATAGGAAGAAAGAAAGAAAGAAAGAAAGAAAGAAAGATAGGAAGAAAGAAAGATAGAAAGAAAGAAAGATAGGAAGAAAGAAAGATAGGAAGAAAGAAAGAAAGAAAGAAAGAAAGGAAGATAGGAAGAAAGAAAGAAAGAAAGAAAGAAAGAAAGAAAGAAAGAAAGAAAGATAGGAAGAAAGAAAGATAGGAAGAAAGAAAGAAAGAAAGAAAGAAAGAAAGAAAGAAAGAAAGAAAGAAAGAAAGAAAGAAAGAAAGAAAGAAAGATAGGAAGAAAGAAAGAAAGAAAGAAAGAAAGAAAGATAGGAAGAAAGATAGGAAGAAAGAAAGAAAGAAAGAAAGATAGGAAGAAAGAAAGAAAGAAAGAAAGAAAGAAAGATAGGAAGAAAGAAAGAAAGAAAGAAAGAAAGAAAGAAAGAAAGAAAGAAAGAAAGAAAGAAAGAAAGAAAGATAGGAAGAAAGAAAGAAAGAAAGAAAGAAAGAAAGAAAGAAAGATAGAAAGATAGAAAGATAGGAAGAAAGAAAGAAAGAAAGAAAGAAAGATAGAAAGATAGAAAGATAGGAAGAAAGAAAGAAAGAAAGAAAGAAAGAAAGAAAGATAGGAAGAAAGAAAGAAAGAAAGAAAGAAAGAAAGAAAGATAGGAAGAAAGAAAGAAAGAAAGAAAGAAAGAAAGAAAGAAAGAAAGAAAGAAAGAAAGAAAGAAAGATAGGAAGAAAGAAAGAAAGAAAGAAAGAAAGATAGGAAGAAAGAAAGAAAGAAAGAAAGAAAGAAAGAAAGAAAGAAAGAAAGAAAGAAAGAAAGAAAGAAAGATAGGAAGAAAGAAAGATAGAAAGAAAGAAAGATAGGAAGAAAGAAAGAAAGAAAGAAAGAAAGAAAGAAAGGAAGATAGGAAGAAAGAAAGAAAGAAAGAAAGAAAGAAAGAAAGATAGGAAGAAAGAAAGATAGGAAGAAAGAAAGAAAGAAAGAAAGAAAGATAGAAAGAAAGAAAGAAAGAAAGAAAGAAAGAAAGAAAGAAAGAAAGAAAGAAAGAAAGATAGGAAGAAAGAAAGAAAGAAAGAAAGAAAGAA
Source organism: Bombina bombina (assembly GCF_027579735.1). Classification (NCBI taxonomy): domain Eukaryota; kingdom Metazoa; phylum Chordata; class Amphibia; order Anura; family Bombinatoridae; genus Bombina; species Bombina bombina. The sequence goes on from NC_069500.1 coordinate 512,104,244, forward strand.
AGAAAGAAAGATAGGAAGAAAGATAGGAAGAAAGAAAGAAAGAAAGAAAGATAGGAAGAAAGAAAGAAAGAAAGAAAGAAAGAAAGAAAGAAAGAAAGAAAGAAAGATAGGAAGAAAGAAAGAAAGAAAGAAAGAAAGAAAGATAGGAAGAAAGAAAGATAGGAAGAAAGAAAGAAAGAAAGAAAGAAAGAAAGATAGGAAGAAAGAAAGAAAGATAGGAAGAAAGAAAGAAAGAAAGAAAGAAAGAAAGAAAGAAAGAAAGAAAGATAGAAAGAAAGAAAGAAAGATAGGAAGAAAGAAAGAAAGAAAGAAAGAAAGAAAGAAAGAAAGAAAGAAAGAAAGAAAGAAAGAAAGAAAGAAAGAAAGATAGGAAGAAAGAAAGAAAGAAAGAAAGAAAGAAAGAAAGAAAGAAAGAAAGAAAGATAGAAAGAAAGATAGAAAGAAAGAAAGAAAGAAAGATAGAAAGAAAGATAGAAAGAAAGAAAGAAAGAAAGAAAGAAAGAAAGAAAGAAAGAAAGATAGGAAGAAAGAAAGAAAGAAAGAAAGAAAGAAAGAAAGAAAGAAAGAAAGAAAGATAGAAAGAAAGATAGAAAGAAAGAAAGAAAGAAAGAAAGAAAGGAAGAAAGAAAGATAGAAAGAAAGAAAGATAGAAAGAAAGATAGAAAGAAAGAAAGAAAGAAAGATAGAAAGAAAGATAGAAAGAAAGAAAGAAAGAAAGAAAGAAAGAAAGAAAGATAGAAAGAAAGATAGAAAGAAAGAAAGAAAGAAAGAAAGAAAGAAAGAAAGAAAGAAAGAAAGAAAGATAGGAAGAAAGAAAGAAAGAAAGAAAGAAAGAAAGAAAGAAAGAAAGATAGGAAGAAAGAAAGAAAGAAAGAAAGAAAGAAAGAAAGAAAGAAAGAAAGAAAGAAAGAAAGAAAGAAAGAAAGAAAGAAAGATAGGAAGAAAGAAAGATAGGAAGAAAGAAAGAATGAAATAAAGAAAGAAACAAAGAAAGAAAGAAAGAAAGAAAGAAAGAAAGATACGAAGAAAGAAAGATAGGAAGAAAGAAAGAAAGAAAGATAGGAAGAAAGATAGGAAGAAAGAAAGAAAGAAAGAAAGAAAGAAAGAAAGAAAGAAAGATAGAAAGAAAGATAGAAAGAAAGAAGGAAAGAAAGAAAGAAAGAAAGAAAGAAAGAAAGAAAGATAGGAAGAAAGAAAGAAAGAAAGAAAGAAAGAAAAAAGATAGGAAGAAAGAAAGAAAGAAAGAAAGAAAGAAAGAAAGATAGGAAGAAAGAAAGAAAGAAAGAAAGAAAGAAAGAAAGAAAGAAAGAAAGATAGGAAGAAAGAAAGAAAGAAAGATAGGAAGAAAGAAAGAAAGAAAGAAAGAAAGAAAGAAAGAAAGAAAGAAAGATAGAAAGAAAGAAAGAAAGAAAGAAAGAAAGAAAGAAAGAAAGAAAGAAAGATAGAAAGAAAGAAAGATAGGAAGAAAGAAAGAAAGATAGGAAGAAAGAAAGAAAGATAGGAAGAAAGAAAGAAAGAAAGAAAGAAAGAAAGAAAGAAAGAAAGAAAGATAGAAAGAAAGATAGAAAGAAAGAAAGAAAGAAAGAAAGAAAGATAGGAAGAAAGAAAGAAAGAAAGAAAGATAGAAAGAAAGATAGAAAGAAAGATAGAAAGAAAGATAGAAAGAAAGATAGAAAGAAAGAAAGAAAGAAAGAAAGAAAGAAAGAAAGATAGAAGAAAGAAAGAAAGAAAGAAAGAAAGAAAGAAAGAAAGAAAGAAAGAAAGAAAGAAAGAAAGAAAGAAAGAAAGAAAGAAAGAAAGATAGGAAGAAAGATAGGAAGAAAGAAAGAAAGAAAGAAAGAAAGAAAGAAAGAAAGGAAGAAAGAAAGAAAGAAAGAAAGAAAGAAAGATAGAAAGAAAGAAAGAAAGAAAGAAAGAAAGAAAGATAGAAGAAAGAAAGAAAGAAAGAAAGAAAGAAAGAAAGAAAGAAAGAAAGATAGGAAGAAAGAAAGAAAGAAAGAAAGAAAGAAAGAAAGAAAGAAAGATAGGAAGAAAGAAAGAAAGAAGAAAGAAAGAAAGAAAGAAAGAAAGATAGGAAGAAAGAAAGAAAGAAAGAAAGAAAGAAAGAAAGAAAGAAAGAAAGAAAGAAAGATAGGAAGAAAGAAAGAAAGAAAGAAAGATAGAAAGATAGAAAGATAGGAAGAAAGAAAGAAAGAAAGAAAGAAAGATAGGAAGAAAGAAAGAAAGATAGAAAGAAAGAAAGAAAGAAAGAAAGAAAGAAAGAAAGAAAGAAAGAAAGAAAGAAAGAAAGGAAGAAAGAAAGAAAGAAAGAAAGAAAGAAAGAAAGAAAGAAAGAAAGATAGGAAGAAAGAAAGATAGAAAGAAAGAAAGATAGGAAGAAAGAAAGAAAGATAGAAAGATAGAAAGAAAGATAGGAAGAAAGAAAGAAAGAAAGAAAGAAAGAAAGAAAGAAAGAAAGAAAGATAGGAAGAAAGAAAGAAAGAAAGAAAGAAAGGAAGAAAGAAAGAAAGATAGAAAGAAAGAAAGAAAGAAAGAAAGAAAGAAAGAAAGAAAGATAGGAAGAAAGAAAGAAAGAAAGAAAGATAGAAAGATAGAAAGAAAGAAAGAAAGAAAGAAAGAAAGATAAAAAGATAGAAAGAAAGAAAGATAGGAAGAAAGAAAGAAAGAAAGAAAGAAAGAAAGAAAGAAAGAAAGAAAAGAAAGAAAGAAAGAAAGAAAGAAAGAAAGAAAGAAAGAAAGAAAGAAAGAAAGATAGGAAGAAAGAAAGAAAGATAGAAAGAAAGAAAGAAAGATAGGAAGAAAGAAAGAAAGATAGGAAGAAAGAAAGAAAGATAGAAAGATAGAAAGATAGGAAGAAAGATAGAAAGATAGAAAGATAGGAAGAAAGAAAGAAAGAAAAAGAAAGAAAGAAAGAAAGAAAGAAAGATAGGAAGAAAGAAAGAAAGAAAGAAAGATAGAAAGATAGGAAGAAAGAAAGAAAGAAAGAAAGAAAGAAAGAAAGAAAGATAGAAAGAAAGAAAGAAAGAAAGATAGGAAGAAAGAAAGAAAGAAAGATAGAAAGATAGAAAGAAAGAAAGAAAGAAAGAAAGAAAGATAGAAAGATAGAAAGAAAGAAAGATAGGAAGAAAGAAAGAAAGAAAGAAAGAAAGAAAGAAAGAAAGAAAGAAAGAAAGAAAGAAAGAAAGAAAGAAAGAAGAAAGAAAGAAAGAAAGATTAGGTATAAAGAAAGAAAGAAAGATTAGGAAGAAAGAAAGATAGGAAGAAAGAAAGAAAGATAGGAAGAAAGAAAGATAGAAAGATAGAAAGATAGGAAGAAAGAAAGAAAGAAAGAAAGATAGGAAGAAAGAAAGAAAGAAAGAAAGATAGAAAGATAGGAAGAAAGAAAGAAAGAAAGAAAGAAAGAAAGATAGGAAGAAAGAAAGAAAGAAAGAAAGAAAGAAAGAAAGAAAGAAAGATAGGAAGAAAGAAAGAAAGAAAGAAAGAAAGAAAGAAAGAAAGAAAGAAAGAAAGAAAGAAAGAAAGAAAGAAAGAAAGAAAGAAAGAAAGAAAGAAAGAAAGAAAGAAAGAAAGAAAGGAAGAAAGAAAGATAGAAAGAAAGAAAGAAAGAAAGAAAGATAGGAAGAAAGAAAGAAAGATAGAAAGATAGAAAGAAAGAAAGAAAGAAAGAAAGATAGGAAGAAAGAAAGAAAGAAAGAAAGAAAGATAGGAAGAAAGAAAGAAAGAAAGAAAGAAAGAAAGGAAGAAAGAAAGAAAGATAGGAAGAAAGATAGATAGATAGATAGATAGATAGATAGATAGATAGATAGATAGATAGATAGATAGGAAGAAAGGACAGAAGATCCTCTTCTCTAAAACCTGTTTCATGCACTGTCTATAAAAGCAGTTGTAGCTGCCAATGAGTTAAAGATAATAGGGTAGATTTACTATGCTGGGAATGCAGCTGTTCCCACGCGAGCCTTCAGGAAACATAAGTTAAAAAGACCGCTGCTCCTTAACTCATCCCCCACCTTTAAAGGTGGCGTATAACAGTCCTCCCGATCAGATACGATCAGGATGATTGACACCCCCTGCTAGCGGCAACAACTTTCCAATTTACTTCTATTATCAATTTTGCTTCATTGTCTTTTTATCCTTTGTTGTGTTGAAAGAGCACTTACTGGGAGGTAGCTGAAAACATTGGTAAGCCAATGACAAGAGTCATATACGTGCATATACGTGCAGCCACCAATCAGCAACTTGCTCCCACCTCCTGAGCCTACCTAGGTATGCTTTTTCAACAAAGGATACCAAAAGCACTAAGCAAAGTAGATAATAGAACTACATTGGAAAGTTGTTTAAATTGTATGCTGTATCTGAATCATGGAAGAAAAATGTAGGTCTTATGTCCTCTAAGTGTTGTTTGTCTTTTTTTAGCAGTTGCACATATCAAGCAATCATTGTGTAGCATGTAGAAGGGCAGGGTGATCACATCAATGGAATGCTCTCTGGGGTCAAATGGAAAAAAAAACTACAATTTTCAGTTAAAGTAGAGAACATTGCAGATTTTCTTAATTTAATTACAAAATTGTTAATCAGATATTGAAACAAAAGGATAAGAAAAGGGTTAACCACACACAGGACCGGCAGTTGTTAGGAGACAATAATAAAGAAACAGAAGGCTGTCAGTCATTATACTTTTTTTTTCATTGGCCATTTATTTTGGGGGGGGGGGGGTTCAAACTGTTTTGTGCAAAGCCTGGAAAGACATCTAGAACGTCACCTGTTACATAAAGCTTTTCCTTTGTTTATCCAATCTAAAGGAATCCTAAATGCTCCAGAATTACAGCCATTTAAGTTTTAGAACAACTCTCCCTTGTGTCAGTGTTGTTCTATGTAAAATCCTAATATGTTATAGACCTTCTGATAGAGTCAGTGGTGAGCCTAATGTTTGTGCTGCCCTATTATAGTTATCTTTTAACTAGTTATCAAAACTAGTACAGGAGGAGCTTACAGTTTAATGGGTACTGGGGAATCTGCTGTCTCCCCTTAGTTGTCTAATATGTTTCTTACAGCCAGACTGCAAGGTAACCAGAGACTTATAATACAATTAGTATATATTTTTAATAACAACAAAATATAAAATTTTTATATATAGTTTGCTACCCCCCCCCAAAAAAAAACTGCCCTAGGCCAATATATACCCCTAAATTGATTTGCTTGTTTGAGGTGGGGGTTGTTTTGATTTTTGTATAAAGCATATTTCATTGCTCAGAGTATTTTTTCTCCTGAATCACACTTTATGCAAAGTTTACTATTAACATCTATTATGAATTTCTTTCAGTCCAAGGAGAGAGTCGGTGACTTAGAGAAGGAAAAAGAACTTCTCAAAGAGAATTATGATAATCTTTTGAAGAGGTGAGAGGAAGACGATGTATTTGAAGAATGTGTAAATATTTTACCTTGTACTGTTGTTTTAATGTGCTTTCTTAAAGGGGAAGTCTAGTTAAAAATAAACCTTCATGATTCAGATATGGCATGTGATTTTAACCAACTTTTTAATTTACTTTTATCATCAAAGTTTCTTTGTTCTATTACTATTCTTTTTTGAAAGCTAAACCTAGGTAGGCTCATGTGCTAATTGCTAAGCCCTTGAAGGCCGCCTCGTATCTCAGGGCATTTTGACAGTTTATCAAAGCAAGAGGGCATAAGTTCATGTGTGCCATATAGATAACGTGCTCACACACAGGGAGTTACCTAGGAGTCAGCAATGATTGGCTAGGATACATGTCTGTCAAAATAACTAAAATAAGGGGGCAGTCTGCAGAGGCTTAGATACAAGGTAATCACAGAGGTAAAAAGTATATTAAGATAACAGTGTTGGTTATGCAAAACTGGGGAATGGGTAATAAAGGGATAACCTATCTTTTTAAACAACAAAAATTCTGGAGTAGACTGGCCCTGGCTTTAATTGTATTTGGACATCACTCATTTCTATCCCTTTGCTCTGCAGTTCTTTGGATTCTGATCATCTCAACTCTTTTAAAGCGACAGAAAAGGAAATGCTTGAAAAAAATTCACAGCTAGAGAGCCAGCTCAGTTCCCATCTGTCCAAAATGATGCAGAACACCGAGCAGCTACAGTATGAAAGAGGTTTGTAATCACCATACATGTACTAAGGGCTGTAGTAAGTTATCAATAAAAAGTCTCTATTTAATGCTTAGAATTATGCTTTATTACTGAAACCATTGTGTGACTTTGGTATATGTAATTTTATACTTTCAATAATGAATAAATAATAAAAAAAAGTCTTTTAAATGTATACCCCTTGCTGGACAGATAGCTCAGCATGCTAATGCACTGTGGCTGAGATCTGTAGCAACCCGAGGGTTGCAGGTTCGATCCCCGGCGAGGTCCACTCAGCCTTTCATCCTTTCCAAGGTTGATAAAATGAGCAGCCCCTTGAGACCCCTACGGTGATTAGCCGTGCTTTACAAGTACCCAATACATACATATTATTATTATCGGTTATTTGTAGAGCACCAAGAGATTCTACAGCGCTATAAACAAAGGCAGAGTACAACAAAACAATTATAGGTAGCAAATGGGTAGAGGTCCCTGCCAAGAGTCGCGCTGTTGCAGTCAGCTCTTAAGAAGGTGATCTGCAAACAGCTGGACTCTTAGCACATGCTAAGGGGGTTCAGGGGATAGCAATGGAGGAGAGGAACTGGTATAAGAAAGGTTTGTTTAGGTTGTATGCAACCCTGAACAGTAGAGTCTTTAGGGAGCACTTGAAGCTTTCAAAACTAGGGGAGAGTCTTGTGGATCGAGGCAAAGAGTTCCACAGGATGGGAGCCAGCCTGGAGAAATCCTGTAAATGGGAGTGTAATGAGGTAACAAGAGAGGAGGAGAGTAGGAGGCCATGAGCAGAGCGGAGGGGACGGGAGGGAGAGTATCTGGAGACAAGGTCTGAGATATAGGGGGAGCAGTGCAGTTGAGGGCTTTGTATGTCAGAGTGAGAATTTTGTGTTTAACCCTAGAGGCAAGAGGAAGCCAGTGAAGGGATTGGCAGAGAGGTGCAGCAGATGAAGAGCGACGTGTAAGGAAGATAAGCCTGGCAGAGGCATTCATTATGGATTTAAAGAAGCTAGACGGCAGCTGGGGAGACCAGAGAGGACAGAGTTGCAGTAATAGAGGCGGGAAAGGATGAGAGAGTGGATTAAAATCTTAGTTGTGTCTTGTGTAAGCAAATGTCTAATTTTAGAGATGTTTTAAAGGTGGAAGTGGCAGGCTTTAGCCAAGGACTGAATGCGAGGAGTGAAAGAAAGATCTGAGTCGAATGTGAACCCGAGACATCGGGCTTGTGGGGTAGGGGTAATTATGGAGTTATCGACAGTTATAGAGAGATTGGGGGGTGGAGATTTTGGAAGAATGGGGGAAAATAAGGAACTCAGTTTTGGAGAGATTTAGCTTGAGGTAGTGAGAGGACATGCAGGAAAAGATGTGAGAAAGACACCTTCATTTTATTATTATTATTATTTGTATGTAAAGTACATATTTTAATGCAATTAATATATTTATGTAGCTCCTGATGACAAACAAAAAAGTTCCCTACATGCAGCACTAAAGGGATATTAAACATACATATATTTCATGCACCTCCTTGTAATTATACAGTAAGGGCCACCATTTTGGAACTTAGGTTTCAATGCAGGTATCTGAAGGATAGTTGCTGCACATGTGCAAACACATCAGCCCTGGAATACATGTGGAAGCCAGATTTCAACTGGGCTGCACCCCTGACTAGAGGGAAGTGGGGAATAGCCTCAAGCTTATAGTCATTAAACATGACTTATGCATAGTGTTTGGATCTGTTTTTGTTTATGTAGATTTTAAACTCAGTATTATTCCTTAGAACAAAATGAATATTTAAAGAAAGAAGTTTCCAGGCTGCAAACTCATCTCCTAGAGAAAATTGAAGAAGTTCATGAACTTCAAACCAAAGTGTCAGCCATTTTGTTTTCAAAAACAGTCAAAGTCCAAGGAGAAGAGGAAATGACAATACAACAAACTCAGGTAAAAAAAAAAATAATTTTACTTTCTATCACAACTATTATTTCTCTCTTATAAAAATAGTTATATTGTTGTTTGTAATATTTATAGAGAAAGCTAAGGGCTAGATCCTATATGAATGACATATGAAATAACAGGATGGTCACATTGATTCAACCTTGTTTCTATAATTTGATGTTTGCTTGTAATCATGTTCCTGTCAGTATTTAAGTATCAATCTGCCACGTTTAAAAAAAAAAAAAAACACAATAAAAAGCCCTAGCTATTAATTTTTATTGGAAACACTATAAAATAATAGCGAGAGTATCACATTCCTGTAAGCAACATTTAGCACCATACAATTTACACTAGTGCCCCCACTGTAAAAAAACCCAGTCACAATGTAAAGCCCCAACTGTAATAAACATTTATTATAATAAAAATAACAGGTAATAGGGTACCCTATATTAGACCAAATTATATTTTAAAAAGTACATAAGATGGTTTAACAAAAGTACAAGTGAGATAATTTGGTGGTGGTCTCAAATATTTCTGATGAGAAATAACCAGTGTTAAAAGTTATAATAATGTTTAGATCGTGATTAGTCCTCTATAATTGTGTCCAAATATTAGTAAAAATCCAAGTGAATAGTGTCCAGGAGATCCAGGTTGGAGTCCTCAAAGAAGTGTAGAAAAAATGAAAAATAAAAAATAAAAATAAGAAAAAATAAGGAAAAATAAAAATGGACGGTGAACCAAAGAAGTAATAAATCCAATGGTGTCGATACCTGTGGAAATAAAACTCACATAGTGCAATAATGTAACAAATGGGAATAAAAACCTATGTGGGCCTACTACTTGAAAAAGGACCATGCTTGAATTTTTACTAATGTTTGAACACAAATATAGAGCTAAACATTATTACAACTTTCAACACTGGTTATTTCTCATCAGAAATATTTGAGAACACCACCAAATTATCTCACTTGTTCTTTTGTTAAACCATCTTATGTACTTTTTAAAATATAATTTGGTCTAATATAGGGTACCCTATTACCTGTCATTTTTATAATAAATGTTGATTTTACTATTTTTCTATAAAACTGGATTTTAATATAGATTGTTAATTGAATAGGGTGATACTTTAGCCTTTTTGGCGCTCCATCTTTCTGTACTGCTATGACTATTCTTCGCGTCTATTAGGTATCTAATTTGGGAGCTTGTATTGTTTTGTGTTGGCTCTGTGTATATCTAAACCCTTTTGCAACCTTACTATTTCTGCTGCAAATACCTCTACCAATACATCCAAGTAAACAATGCAGTACTGCATTGTTTACTATATTTTAAATCATCTGAAATAATTTTGCTAACGTTTCACCCACTTTTGCCAGTTCAGCATTGCCAGTGCAACCCTGCTAGCTGCAGTACCCAACATCACCCAAGGGACTCCCCTATATGACCTCCCTCACTGGAATATTCTCCAATACCTATAAGGCTACCCTCCAATGCCTATGGGAGCTCTCTACATTCTCCTCCATCACAGTACCCCTCAACAACCCCTACATGAACATCCTAACTATATCTCCCTAAAGAACACCTACTGATATATACATTGTAGTGATGTGCATTCATAGGTGGCAGGTGAGGCAGCACCTCCCCTGGTTAATGTCTGTAATTACACCTCTAATAATAATTATAAAAAATAATCTGTTACATCACATCACACACAGGAGGAGTACATACATTCATATTGCGCAAGGAAGTAGAGGCTGTTAGCCATTCAGCTACCCTTCCGTTGCGCAATATAAATGTATGTTTTTGTATGGGCCTCTAGAGACTGCCACCCAGTGGTGGTAAGCTTAATGCTTATCTCTTTTGCGGCCCATACCGCTCCCACCGGAGGCTGGTCTCTAGAAGCTTCGGGATCCCTGCCCGCCCCTCAGCCAATCAGACAGGAGCATGTCTAACTCTGGGACTGACTGCGGGCGGGAAAGTGAGAGCTGTCACGTGCGTCACTGACTCAGTGCAATTGAGAGGATCATCAGCAGCCAGGTCTTAACGGTCAGTCAGGAGGTCAGTGAGTACAACACCCACATGAGAACTGTGTGACAGACTGGCATCTCCATTCCACTCCTGTCTGTGTCAGAGTGTCTGTGACCGTCAGTGAAGTCAGGTGTCTCTCTAGACTGTATCTAGGACTCTACTCTGTGTGAGGTGCAGCACTGCAGCAGTGTCTTCAAGTTCTTCTCGACTCTGGTGTTCGTCATTGACGTTGTACAGCGTATCTATCTCTGGCTGGTCAGTACAGAGCAGACAGTGATTACCGCTACTGCTCACTGCAGTGTCAACTCCACAAAGCAGAAGTCTACCAGTCTGTCTCTGTACTGACCAGCCAGAGATAGATATGTGCAGAATGCCAATGGTCAAGCTAATTCAGGTCCAGTTAGTCACAGACTCCACAGTGCACACTGCACTGCAAGTTGCAACTCACACACAGCCTGCCTTAGCCCATCGTATTAAAAGTGCTTCTGCTGGCTGGCACAGGGGTTGTGACAGCCAGTGTACAGGGTGGCAGCACTCAGAGGGAAGGCTATTATAGCAGACTGGGGACACATACAGTATTCATGGCATCATCATGTAAACCAATGTAATGCCCAAGTCATGCGGCCCTGGCAAAAAACATGAGTGCTAGCCAGGCTAGCAGTTTAACTGCCAGCCAACTAGCACTTATGTTTGCCATGTCCGTGACTTGAACATTACATTGGTTACATGCCACAGTGGTTGGCCAGCAATATCTGTAGGGTGGATCTGGAGTTTGGACTATGAAATTCTTTAAGAATATCAATCTAATTGCCCCCTTACAAATTTTTGTTATTTGATGTTTTAGAGCTGCATCACCCCTTGCATCTGTCAGCATGGAAACTCAATTTACTCAAACTACATTTAACATATATAATATGTGTAAAACATATATTATATATGTTAAAAATGTAATGGCACTTTACATTTGATAGATTAAACACTAGCACAGTGTTAACAGTCACTCTCTTGTAGTCTCTGATAAATTACAAAAACGTTAGCATTTTAATGAGTGAACTGAACTCAGCTATTTACTGCCACCTAGTGGCTGTGATACTTTTATCTGTCACTTCTATAGCAGTAGTTTTTCCCAAAGTACACATTTCAGCCAGTTAGAAAGAGTTGGTGCCTGGGTCTGGAGGAGCATTGGTAGATATGCTTAACTAAATATTACTGTGTTACTATGTGAGGGTGATCTTCCTGTTTGTCTACATATTACTGTGTGTATATGTGAGGGTGATCTCCCTGCTTAACTACATATTACTGTGTGACTATGTGAGGGTGATCTCTCTGCTTAACTACATATTACTCTGTGACTATGTGTGGGTGATCTCTCTGCTTAACTACATATTACTGTGTGACTATGTGAGGGCGATCTCTCAGCTTAACTACATATTACTGTGTTACTATGTGAGGGTGATCTCCCTGTTTATCTACATTTTACTGTGTGACTATGTGAGGGTGATCTCTCTGCTTAACTACATATTACTGTGTGACTATGTGAGGGTGATCTCTCTGCTTAACTACATATTACTGTGTGACTATGTGAGGGTGATCTCTCTGCTTAACTACATATTACTGTGTGACTATGTGAGGGTGATCTCCCTGCTTAACTAAATATTACTGTGTTACTATGTGAGGGTGATCTCCCTGTTTATCTACATTTTACTGTGTGACTATGTGAGGGTGATCTCTCTGCTTAACTACATATTACTGTGGACTATGTGAGGGTGATCTCTCTGCTTAACTACATATTACTGTGTGACTATGTGAGGGTGATCTCTCTGCTTAACTACATATTACTGTGTGACTATGTGAGGGTGATCTCTCTGCTTAACTACATATTACTGTGTGATCTCTCTGCTTATCTACATATTACTGTGTGACTATGTGAGGGTGATCTCCCTGTTTATCTTCATATTACTGTGTGTGTATGTGAGGGTGATCTCCCTGCTTAACTACATATTACTGTGTGACTATGTGAGGGTGATCTCGCTGCTTAACTACATATTGCTGTGTGACTATGTGAGGGTGAGCTCCCTGCTTATCTACATATTACTGTGTGACTATGTGAGGGTGATCTCTCTGCTTAACTACATATTACTGTGTGACTATGTGAGTGTGATCTCTCTGCTTATCTACATATTACTGTGTGACTATGTGAGGGTGATCTCCCTGTTTATCTTCATATTACTGTGTGTGTATGTGAGGGTGATCTCCCTGCTTAACTACATATTACTGTGTGACTATGTGAGGGTGATCTCGCTGCTTAACTACATATTGCTGTGTGACTATGTGAGGGTGAGCTCCCTGCTTATCTACATATTACTGTGTGACTATGTGAGGGTGATCTCTCTGCTTATCTACATATTACTGTGTGACTATGTGAGCAGTGGCGTCACTAGGGGGGGGGCGGGCCGCACCCAGATGACACCCTCCAGGGGGTGACACCAAAAAAAAAAAAATTTTTTAAATTTTATTGAAATTCAAAGAAATACAATGTTGAGATGCATAGATTATTTTATTAGAGGCTAGCATTTGTGAACATTAGTGGGACTGGGGAAGTTGTAGACACACAATTTTTTTCCCCTTGAGCCAGTGCTGCAATTTCAACAAATAGTTTTCCCGGCTGCTTTTGCTTGTTTGTACTTTGCTCTTCCCCTGCTCAATTTCACTATGAATGTTGTGGGTGTGCCGTGGGGCTTGCAAAGTTGCACTGCTAGCCTAAACCTGCCTGCCTATCTGTGCTCACTGCTCAGTGACATGCGGCCCAGGGCTGTGCACTGACAGACTTGGAACAGAGTCAGAGAGCAGAATTTTCATAGTTTGCGTGCCTAAACCTTTTCTTCAGTGATTTATTTTAGAGTACTCTGTTTATCTTTCATTTGATGTTCTGCTGAGCCAGGGAGCAGCTCTAGGCATGAGCATCCTAATTAATGCGGTGCAGTTTACATATTTTGTATGTGTGTGTCTGAGTTTTTGTGTGTCTCAGTGTTTTTGTGTGTGTCTGAGTGTGTTTCCGAGTGTTTGTGTGTGCATCTGAGTATGTGTTTAAGTGTGTCTGAGTGTTTGTATGTGTGTTTGCCTGTGTTTTTGTGTGTGTCTGCTTTCTGGGGGGGGGGGGTGACACCATGACTTACCGCACCGGGTAACACCAACCCTAGTGACGCCACTGTATGTGAGGGTGATCTCCCTGTTTATCATAGAGTGGGTGACTAAGCGCAAGATAGGGAGCCGGGTGACACCAACCCTAGTGACGCCACTGTATGTGAGGGTGATCTCCCTGTTTATCATAGAGTGGGTGACTAAGCGCAAGATAGGGAGCCTTAAGCTAAATCTCAAAGAGTCTCCTAGTAGACTCCAAATATGGCAAATAATCTAAAACTAAGAGAGTGAGCGCTAGAAAGCTAAAAAGGCTGATTAGAAAGTATATGCACAAGGGAAATATAATAAAACTGGGAAATTTAATAAACAGTGTGACAATTAAAAACAGTAAAGATAAAACAGTTTAAAAGATGCATGGAGAACTAACATATGGTATAGATGTGTGCACTGAGTACAAAAAATAAAATAAAAATACAATAAGAATTAGTGGCGTGTACTACCACTAGGATCAGATTTAAAGGTAAAAAGTAAAAAAGTGAATATGCCAATGTGAACAGAAGTTTAAAAAAATAGTCCAAGTGACAGCTTAAGTGTGAAGCTGGTGTGTGGTCTATCTTCTTCTCAAGTACCTTGATGATGTGTTGAGTAGTGGTGAACGGTGCTCCAATAGTGTAGTTAAAAATATAAAATACACAAAAAATCCATAAGAAAAATCCAAAAATATAGATTAAAAAATGCTGAAAAAATGACAGTAACTTGTGGCCAAACAATGTTACCAAAATAAAAAATACAAAATCAAAACATTGTGCAGGATGGACCAAAGTGATTGTGTAGAAAAATATAAAAAAATAAAAATAGAATGAAAAAAAATCCTAATACCTGTAATGAAACAAAAACAAACAAACAATAGTGCAAAACCGTTTGTACACAGTTTAGGATAAATGAAAATGAGCTCACCAGTATGCCAACGCGTTTCGGCCTTTACCAGGCCTTTCTCAAGACTATCTATGCTTAACTAAATATTACTGTGTGTGTATGTGAGGGTGATCTCCCTGTATATCTACATATTATTGTGTGTGTATGTGAGGGTGATCTCCCTGCTTAACTACATATTACTGTGTGACAATGTGAGGGTGATCTCTCTGCTTAACTAAATATTACTGTGTGACTATGTGAGGGTGATCTCCCTGCTTATCTACATATTACTATGTGAGGGTGATCTCTCTGCTTAACTACATATTACTGTGTGACTATGTGAGGGTGATCTCACTGCTTAACTACATATTACTGTGTGACTATTTGAGGGTGATCTCCCTGCTTAACTACATATTACTGTGTGACTATGTGAGAGTGATCTCTCTGCTTAACTAAATATTACTGTGTGACTATGTGAGGGTGATCTCCCTGCTTATCTATATATTACTATGTGAGGGTGATCTCTCTGCTTAACTACATATTACTGTGTGACTATGTGAGGGTGATCTTGCTGCTTAACTACATATTGCTGTGTGACTATGTGAGGGTGATCTCCCTGCTTATCTACATACTACTGTGTGCCTATGTCGGGTGATCTCCCTGCTTATCTACATATTACTGTGTGCCTATGTGAGGGAGATCTCCCTGCTTATCTACATATTACTGTGTGACTATGTGAGGGTGATCTCCCTGCTTAACTACATATTACTGTGTGACTAAGTGAGTGTGATCTCCCTGCTTATCTGCATATTACTGTTTGTGTATGTGAGGGTGATATCCCTGCTTATCATTTATCATTACACTGTTTTTGCCATTTACAGACATTATTTAGCATTCAAAATGACACATTTCCAAATTTGAAGGTTCAGAATTCCCATTACAGGTCATATAGATTCTTTACTGACATACACAAAAGCATTCCTTCCTAGTTAAGAATAATGGAAAATAGTTTGCAATGTATTTTCATTATTTATTTTGCCCATGTAATTTAGCAATTAAAGTTGAAAAATCTTTCATATTTCAGATAAAAATACAATATTGAACAACTTTACATGTTACTTCTGTTATCTAATTTGCTTTTTTCTTTTGGTATCCTTTGAAAAGCATACCTAGGTAGGCTCAGGCGAAGCAATATACTACTTGGAGCTAGCTGCTGATAGGTGGTTGCACATATATGCCTCTTGTCAGTGGCTTATATCATGTGTTCAGTTAGCACCCAGTAGTGCATTACTGCATATCCTTCAACTAGTGCTGCGGAATCTGTTGGCGCTCTACAAATAACCAATAATAACAAAGGATACCAAGAGAATTAAGCAAATTTAATAACAGCAGTAAATTGGACCTGAAACCTTCCAATTTAATCGTAAATTTAAGCTGCCTCTGTCAGGTTCATATATGTGTTTCTCGGGTGTATCATAGCCAGTAGTGCCTCACCAGCCTCTGGCCTCACCGCACGTCACTGATACATTGCTAGAAATTTCCTTTGGTCAACTAATTCCAGGCTAATTAGAAACTGCAATGGACTAATAAGACATTTCACTTGTGGCCATATATAACACCGAGTAGACTAGTAACTGTTCTGTCTCCCACAACTAGTCTTTTTCCCACTGATTGGTAAACTATACTAATATTTATTTTTTACTTTTTGGATACAGTACTGGGATTAGCTGCCCATTGGCCGCTGGTCACCGAGATCAGCCATACAAAATTGCTCTTTTAATCTAGGCTCAATTTTAGCAGCTTCATATGATTTAGCCTTTATTGTTTACTTCACTAAATGGACAATTTCTATGACTTGCAAAATATAAAAGTGCTATATGGTTTTTCTATAAATAGAAAGTAGTTTATATTACCCAGGAGATTGTAATCTGTTTTCCTAATATATGGAATTAATTTAGGATGCAAACTGTGAAATGTGTCAGGAACTAAGAAAACTGAATAAGAATGAAGAGAAAAACAAGAGAAGAGAAAATGAGAAGAGAACACAGTATTTATATGAGGAGGGGGGTAGACAGAGAGAAAATTCTGATAAAATGAGGGAGGAAGAGGAGCAGATGAGCAAAGAAGATGAGAAGCAGAGGCAGAGAAAGATTCATGACATAGAGGCAGCCCATGCTGAGACCATCCATGAGCTGGAGAAGACCCGGGAGATGTTAAACCTACAGCATAAAATCAACAAGGATTACCAGGTACAAGATGGAGGAGGAAGTTAGAGGGACACTAAACACTAAATACATATTATGTAATCACATTGGCGCTGAAATGTAATTAAAGATAGGTATAAATTTAGCAGAACCCATGACTAGAGGAAGGAAGGGAATAACTTCTATACTATGCTTATAAAATGTATTAAGTGTTTAATGTCCCTTTGATTGAAAGGCTATTCACTTATTACACCTACAGCAACTTCCACACATATGTAATGTACACAAACATAAGTATGCAAGTCATTCTTCTATATGCACATATATACACACATACCGTAAAACACACATATGTAATGTACACAAACATAAGTATGCAAGTCATTCTTCTATATGCACATATATACACACATACCGTAAAACACGCATATGTAATGTACACAAACATAAGTATGCAAGTCATTCTTCTATATGCACATATATACACACATACCGTAACACACACATATGTAATGTACACAAACATAAGTATGCAAGTCATTCTTCTATATGCACATATATACACACATACCGTAAAACACGCATATGTAATGTATACAAACATAAGTATGCAAGTCATTCTTCTATATGCACATATATACACACATACCGTAACACACACATATGTAATGTACACAAACATAAGTATGCAAGTCATTCTTCTATATGCACATATATACACACATACCGTAACACACACATATGTAATGTACACAAACATAAGTATGCAAGTCATTCTTCTATATGCACATATATACACACATACCATAAACACACATATGTAATGTACACAAACATAAGTATGCAAGTCATTCTTCTATATGCACATATATACACACATACCATAAAACACACACATATGTAATGTACACAAACATAAGTATGCAAGTCATTCTTCTATATGCACATATATACACACATACCGTAAAACACACATATGTAATGTACACAAACATAAGTATGCAAGTCATTCTTCTATATGCACATATATACACACATACCATAAACACACATATGTAATGTACACAAACATAAGTATGCAAGTCATTCTTCTATATGCACATATATACACACATACCGTAAAACACACATATGTAATGTACACAAACATAAGTATGCAAGTCATTCTTCTATATGCACATATATACACACATACCATAAAACACACACATATGTAATGAACACAAACATAAGTATGCAAGTCATTCTTCTATATGCACATATATACACACATACCGTAAAACACACATATGTAATGTACACAAACATAAGTATGCAAGTCATTCTTCTATATGCACATA